>NC_073691.1:212268145-212443360 GCF_029784155.1 Uranotaenia lowii
TTGAAAATTTCCCAAAAATTCCTGATCCATGGCATCTCAACAAACAATTTTGTTGGTATGTTTCTCATCACCTTAATAAAGTATAATAATACGTTCCAAATACACGAGGAAACGATCGTATAAATCTCGCAAAAACGCGATTTACCTATCAAAGTGAAGGCAATATACACATACCTACATATTTTTTAAACTTCTGGCTAAAGCGATAAAAACTATATTACAGGTTGAGCTCCACCGACTTTCAGTGTGGGCTAAACGGCTAACTTTTACCACAACACATATAAGCAAAACTTAAATCTTGTAGCAATTAAAATCATTTTCTAGCACACGCTAGTTTGAAAACGTAAGCTAGCCAGCAAATAAATGTAATACTCGCGGGCCCGTTTCCTACGATACATCCAAACAATAACAACAATCATATCACAGCTCGGACAGCACAGGTGTATCACAGCAGAACATCACAGAATCAAGTCGGTAATATTTCCAATCTGGCAACCATGCCAGGCTGCACTTCCGGCACGATTGGGCTGGCTCTCACCCCGGCAGTACCTTAATTCTGCAAAACGGGACTCGCAAAAACAAAACGGCACATAAACGAGTCCCGAAAACGATCAGTTCAGCTTCCAAAAACGACCGTGTTGAAATACAATCGCTGTAGCATTTTAGGAAACTTCCGTTTTGCAGATTCGTCACTCACCCAATAGGAGCCGTCTGTATGTTGCCGAAGAAAACTTCCACTGTCGTTCGTGTGATTGACGAAAAAGCAATACGCCTCTAGTTCACACCTGTGAAAAATCATATTCTCTAAACCAAAAGAGAACTGAACCGGTCACTTACCCTATGACGGCGTACTCTGAAGTGTCACTTCGTTTCTCAGTTGGTTCTGATTCCGTTTCGGTGCTTCGGTAATCTGTGATCAGATGACAGTTAATAAAGAAATTTCAGTTATTACGTAACGCCCCTAGGAGGGGGGAGGGAATAAGCTCGAACGTTACGGATTGTGACATTGGAGAGGGGGAAAGTATACTCATCGTCACGTAATGACTATTTCCTCCAAAATTTCAGTTTAATCGCAGCTACTTTGATGTCATGCAATTTTTGCAGAATGATGAGCAAACCAAAATCAGCTTAAAATTTGTAAGCTTAAATATGATTGAAACTGGTTTGTAGCCTTCCTCTTTAAAGATTCTGAGACAGATTCCTTAAAATGTGTATTGGATATCCGACAAATAACCGTTGGAAAACCAAGTATTAGGTATATTTACCCCAAAGAACTCAATGCAACCTTAAGACGGAAATTTTACTTTTTTTCTCAATTGATTTATAAAAGGCCATTTTGGCTATTCCGACGAATATTACTAAGTGAAATATATATAGGCATGCTCCTTGAATAAAATAAATTAATCAGAGTAGATCATCAACTAACAAGCACAGAGCAATTCGAAATAAGACAATCATTATATTTTATCAGAGAGTTGTCAACAATGAGTACTAAGAAGCGATTTGGATAGATATTAATTCTGGCGCTTAATTTTTTTCATTCCGCTGATGTTGTTTTGTTGATTCTTGGATTCATTTATCATCCCGTTTGTGCGTTTGACATTTACACTCGGGATTCTAAACACTTATCCTTTGGTAGGTTTTTGTCTCAGATGATCCAACTACACGAACAAAATGAAATAGCTACACGAACTTAATTATATCGCTACACCTATAATAATTGATAGATATTCGATTCCTTATTCGTACATCCTGAAAGAATGATTTTATTGGACAATTCATTCAAATACACCTTCTGAGTTTTAAGCAATCTGGTTGCACTGCTGGTCGCAAAGAGTAAAAAAAGGCTGTTTTCTCACTTGATGCCCGCGAGGGAAAACAAATTGATTGAAATCGTCTTCAGAATCCGCAAACATGGCTGCCTTTTTATTATATCCGACTTAAACCGACTTCAAGTAACTATTTTTACGATCGTTTACTTTTTTGGTGGAAATGTTGTCAACGACTTGGCTATCATTCCTAAAGCGATTTAATGTTTTCTGGAATCAGTCCGTCGATCTCTACTTGGCTTCAGGTTCGATAACCTTCCAATTTCCTCGGCCCAACGACTCCAAATGGCTCCTGCTGAACGATCTCCTAAAGATTACAAGGCTCGACAACTTGTTTTAGCCCGACTCAACAATCACTCAATGATTTCTTGTCCAATAACCTCATAGTGCAGCATCAGCTCGACGATCCCTAATGGATTTAGGGACCAATGACCTTCCGAAAGCTTTTACCAACACGTTATCCTTACTACCTGCTTTAGTGGGATTCTTGTTTGAACGCGTAACATTTCAAGGAGGTGCCTCAATAAGGAAGAGGAAGGACTCCCTAAAACTTTTAAAGCGTTCCAGCAGCACAGCGCTTTAGGTCAACAGCGGAGTTTGGTACCAGATGGTACAACGCTACCGAAATTGACAATCGAGGACAGTATGTAGAGCATGATGGAAAGAAATGGTGAATGAAGAAAAAGCCATTGAACTGTGTACGGGGCCGAAACCTTCAAGTTGTTGGATTGAAAATCAATCTGCCAGGAGTGCCAAATCCGCTGCAAACGCCGAGAACTATAGGTCAGACTTATCATCATCCGCCGGCCAAACCGTGCGTGTTGCGAGGAATCACCGTGCCGACTCGCACATGTGCCTATTACCTGAACCCGAATGTTGCTTAGGCCTATTACTAGCGAGTCTATCCTTTGCGCGATGCGAGGAGTTAGTACCGTTCCCAACAACTTTGCAGTGTTCATCCGTCAACCGCAAGAGGTCGCTTCAACCCTCCCGATTTACCTCGGCATGCGTGCCACCATCGTGGTCAACTCAGGGTACCTACCGGATTGCGTCCCTCCGTACTCTCTGCACTGAACTAATTGTCATTGCCCAACATCAAAGGACAAAACCAGGTGAACGTGGGGTGGCCATATCCCCGTTTTGCGTCGTTGCGGACCACCCAATACTCAACAAGAGGGTAGGGCATTGTGTAAGCCCCCTATGACTCGAGGAGAATAAAGTGGGAATTTAATCCTAGCTACTAAGGCGTTTCCTTGAGCCGAAAATCCATTACGAGTGTGTGGACCCTGAGGCTTGAGAGGAAGTTTCTTACTCAGCTAGTTAGTCTGGGGAACCGATGGTTACAAAGCTACCTTGAGGCGACTTCCTAATAGCTTCCTCCGTCTTCGGCTCGACAACGATCTAGGAACTATTTGAAGATTGTGATATCACTGGGCAAGTGCCATTACAAGGTTATCGAGACGGGAGCCAGTCGTCGTATTGAAAGCACGGAAGGTTGTCGAGCTGGAGATATAGGTTGTCGAAACGGAGCCACTGAGAGTACGTCAAGTCAGAGTCGCTCGGAAGTAGTCGGACAGAGCCAAGAATGATCTTCAAGTCGAAGCCATTGGAAGTTCGTCAGATTAGGAACCATTATTGGAAGGTTGTCGAGTTGAAGCTGTGGAATCTCAGACTCCCCATCAACATAATTCTTATCTGACATTTTCGAGCTCTAGATACTTGAGAGCTCAAGCTATTCTAGCGATTGCTATCGCTGAAGTTACAAGCTTGTCTCTTATAAGCTTATACTTCGCCAGAGGCATATCCAGGATGCCACAATCTCCCCTTGTTCAATGTTTAATTTTTTAAAAAAAATGTTCATCATTATCTTATTAATTCCTATGTCATGGTCTGAACTCGGCTATATCATGGGGTAAAATTATTTATGTCAACCGAACTCAAGAATAGGCGCGTGGAGACAAGTAGTTTCTAGCTAAGTTTGTAGTACTAGAATCAAGCTTCAAGGTGTAGTATTTTGTTAATGGATCCATTTTACCCTAGAAGTTTGCAAAATTAAGGAAAAATAAAACTTGAAATTGCGATAAATTGCGGAAGAAAAGGTTGTAGAGACTTGCGTATTAAGTATCTCTATAAATGTTTTAAACATCATATTTGTGTTAATTGAAATTTTACAATAGACAAGTTTAACGAATAAATTTTAAGTCAATTTTAAACTCAAAGCTGTATAACTCTGCATTAAATAGAGATAGATCTCTTACTATTTTGGCAACGTTTCATATTTTGATGATATCTACAATTTTGTAGAAAAAAAAATTGGCTCTATCTCCTTAAACATCAAAGAAAGTGTTTTTAATTTTATCTTAGTAGGCTTTGACTTATTTTTGATACGTTCACGTTATGGGGAACCATCTAACAAGTAAATGTTCTAAAGACACCTAACAGCTCAAATGAAAAACAAAAGCATTAGGATAAAAGTTCCACTTTAGGCGTTTTTGGACCATTGGGCGATGCTTCAACAGGGCTTTCGTGAAGCTTACACAATGGTTCAGTGCGACCTGTTTGTTCTAAAACATTCTGAATTTGAGTCTGATTCTCAGTACAGTAGTTTTTCGCTTTATCACTGTTCGATTTTCACAAACCTCGCCAAATTCACGCTCGATTTTATCACGGTTATTGATTCGATTTTTTCACGCTTTTTAAGAAATCATTCAGAAACCAATTCCAGGACCTAAATTTTCTTTTAAATGCGTAGAGCGTCTTTGTTCATGATATTTTTATGGTTTATATAGTGGTATACAAATGATAATTCAAATCGATTATTAAGGCATTTTCAATAACCATCATAAACAAGTTGGTATTGAACGATTTTCTATCATTCATTTACGACAAGCTTCGCTTGAGTCGGATAGCAGTTTTGTCAATTCGTAAATATGTCTCTAAAAAGTTGGGAATATGCTAATTAAACATTTACGATTTGAGTGAACTGATTTACGATACATGGGCGGTCCATCGATTGAAACACTATCCGATCTCTCCCTTCCTTCCTTTGACCGGTTCGTAAAATGAAAATCACACATATAGAGCTTCAGCGTGGATCATATCAACTAATGAGTTGGCATCGTGGTAAGATACCGGACTGCGAACTCGAAGGACTGAAGTTCAAATCTCGGTTGAAGAATTTTTTTTTTCGTTTTACTCAATTTACCCAAAATTGTTTATTTTGCATTTTGTGGGGAAATCGAATCGTTGAAATTTTGTCGTTGTAGATAAATCACCTCCAGCTATATGCTATTTTGGTAAGTTTAATACAATCTTTTCATCTGGTATAATTGTTTGAATAATTCTGTTGTTCCTGCGATATACCCTCTTAAATGTATGCTGGGTAGGTATTCAATAATATGAGAATGCCATTGAACTGCTTATTTTATCTGTATGGTGTTGAAAATCGTCATTTAGATTTTGGAAACACTTGTTATAATCAATATAAGTATTTCAACGTCACGCTAATACTAGTGTTGTTGTTTGTGCCTAATCTAATTTTCATGTCACTGACTTACTATAATAGGTTTTTTTTTAGTAAAAAACTGATAAACAGATTAATAAAGTTCGAAAAATTAACCTCTGTAAATATTACCAGTTTTTCGATAAAATTTGCCGATCTTTTGAAATTTTGGAAGCTTTAATAGGAAAATATCTTAATTTTGTGGTGTTTCTAATTGTGTATTTTCTGTGTATTTTCTCAAAAATTAATTCAAAATTTAAAAGTTAAGAACGTTGCAAAAATTTCAAACTTAAGTATTCCAAACTTTAACGAACATTTATGCACCTCCTGTTAAATTCTACATGCACTAACGGACCTTCCATTCAACCAACTCCAATCGGAACTAACCGACTGAACTAGAATTGATGATGAGCGGAGTCCCTGGCCAAACTGAGTGGAAGGGCGGTTGGAGATATGAACATGTGAGCACGAAATTGACGAACGATATCGGTATGCTAATGGCCTCACATATCGCCACACCCCATCGTCATGTCACCATAATCCATCGTAAAATTTCAATGTGAGTCGTCGTTGTCGTTTGCCATTGTCGATGATGTCAATGACCAAATTGAACGACAAGAAACTGTCTCCACCATTCTTTTCGACGGCATGGGGAAAGCGAGGAAACTTGATTGCTATACCATACCATAAGTGACGACATTCATGCAACGGTAATATGTATGTTTATTTTAACATTAAATTATAGGACCCACAGTACCGTTTCCTGTCTTTCTTCTCACAAGGAGATGTGAGGCCATGTTTGAACAACTGTGACAGAAATGTTCTCGATTAAGTGTGTCATCTGCATCGATATAACAGTTCCGAATTTCTAAGACAAATATTCAAGAGTTTGTTGAACATTTTTCATCAATCGAAAAATGTATTTCGTCCTGTCAGTTCCGAGTGTCCTTTCAAAAATGCCCTACAATCGTCGAAAGGCTGCCCTACGTATTATTATTATCTTGGTTTGCCACTCGAGATCTCTTTTCTGCAGCAGTGACACACACCCGTTGGACCTTTTGTGTGAGTTGACAGTTTCTATCCCAGTACAAAAACCACAAGTTTTAGTTGTATGGCGATGGAAATAAAATAATACAACACTTGAGAAGTGTCGACGAACGATGTCCTTTTTCGAGTAGCCTCTAGATGTCAGCCGCAGTAGTGAATCTAATATAAAACTGTAGCATTCCTTTTTCCTATTTTATTCCTGTAAATCTGCTCGGACCAACAACGGCCATGTCCGGCAACTGAAACCGAAAAAAACTCGGCTCTCCAACTCACACATAACTAAATCAAACTCGGCTTTATTTGCGGTTTGAATGAGAAAACACACGTTTACCCAACTCGAACTGTGCAATTTTTCCAGAACGTCTCGAAAAGAAAAGAATTTCCCCCCGGAGGCGTTGTGCAGGAAAAAGTTTGCATGCAAATAACAATTCTGGCAGCCAGCGGTAAACTGTAGAAAAAGAGAAATTTCTCATGGGGTAAATTGTACGGAAATAAATTCTTACCAACAAACAACCTGTTTTTGCAGATTATTGCCCCAGGAGTAGCAGGCCAGGTCTAACGAATCGAGTCGACCACAGCCAGCCTACTGTGTTGATCCTTTGCCAAACCGAGAATTCCCGCAGCTTCTATCTCGAGCTGGAAAAAATCTCGGCAAAGCCTACTATTTCAGCCCCCTTTGCTTCTTATTTTAACCGACATGCAGCGGCGTAGGAGTAAGAGGTCGGATAAAAGTTTTATTACAAAGGATTAGAACATGTTCCTTTTTTCGGAACCTTTTTATTACACGATCTTTTTCCCATTTTTGCCATTGTGCCCACAGCCACGGGGTATTATTTAGCATTCCTGTGGGGTGTTAAGTGGTTTGAATATTCCAAATGCCTATTTCATTGCACTCGTTTGTAAACTCGAAGCGCCGAGTCTTTTCCGGTCCCGCAGCATCAACGGGGAAGTTTACGATTAACTCTTGGTTTCCTACCCTCCCGAAATACCGAGAAAGATGTCGAGAGTTTTTACCTCAAAACGAGAAACGTTTTATGAAGTGGCGCATATTTTCAGCAAAAATCCACCCTCGCAACTCTTGGCGTGACATTTATTATTGTTTATGCATTTATCAAGAACAACACTTGCCATTATTTATGTTGTTCCGGGGGACATCCGAGTGGCACCGGATCGGTCTCGAGATGTAGGAGAATGCATGAAGCAACAAAAAAAACTGTTCACTCGACCAGATGTCGGAGTTTTGGAACAATCGTCTCAATTGAACTCGATAGGAGGGGAGGAATGTGCTCTCGAAAGTGGTACCTCATTCAGTGGAGGTTTGCTTCCGATGTTTATTTCCCAATAATAAGCAGTATGACATCACAAGAGCACCAAAGTGCTTTTTATTCTGCAATGGTTAAATTTCATTTCGAAAATACAGGTTGAAAACCAACGGTCGAGTTTCGGGAGTAGCATTCGTTTTGTTTTAAAATGGAAACAATTTGTCTTTCATTTTTCAGAATCGACCTTTGTTCTCTCTTCTCTCTTCTCTATTCGCTCTTCCCTCCAGCGTTGCCAGATTGCAAACTGCTGAAATCCGTAGGTTTGACGAAAAACGAACTTTATGACCTTTTTTTTGGTCGTCAGGTAGAAATATCGTTTTTCCACAGAAGCCCTATAATTGTTCTCTCTTCTCTCTTCTCTCTTCTCTCTTCTCTCTTCTCTCTTCTCTCTTCTCTCTTCTCTCTTCTCTCTTCTCTCTTCTCTCTTCTCTCTTCTCTCTTCTCTCTTCTCTCTTCTCTCTTCTCTCTTCTCTCTTCTCTCTTCTCTCTTGTCTCTTGTCTCTTCTCTCTTCTCTCTTCTCTCTTCTCTCTTCTCTCTTCTCTCTTCTCTCTTCTCTCTTCTCTCTTCTCTCTTCTCTCTTCTCTCTTCTCTCTTCTCTCTTCTCTTTTCTCTCTTCTCTCTTCTCGCTTCTCTCTTCTCTTTTCTCTCTTCTCTCTTCTCTCTTCTCTTATCTGCTTCTCTCTTATCTGCTTCTCTCTTATCTGCTTCTCTCTTATCTGCTTCTCTCTTATCTGCTTCTCTCTTATCTGCTTCTCTCTTATCTGCTTCTCTATTATCTGCTTCTCTCTTATCTGCTTTTCTCTTATCTGCTTCTCTCTTATCTGCTTCTCTCTTATCTGCTTCTCTCTTATCTGCTTCTCTCTTATCTGCTTCTCTCTTATCTGCTTCTCTCTTCTCTGCTTCTCTGTTCTCTGCTTCTCTGCTTGTCTCTTCTCTGCTGCTCTCTTCTCTGCTTCTCTCTTCTCTGCTTCTCTCTTCTCTGTTTCTCTCTTCACTGCTTCTCGCTTCTCTGCTTGTCTCTTCTTTGCTGCTCTCTTCTCTGCTTCTCTCTTCTCTGCTTCTCTCTTCTCTGCTTCTCTCTTCTCCGTTTCTCTCTTCACTGCTTCTCGCTTCTCTGCTTCTCTCTTCTCTGCTTCTCTCTTCTCTGCTTCTCTGCTTCTCACTTCTCTGCTTCTGCTCTCTGCTCTCTGCTTACTATTTTCTGTTCTCTGCTCTCTTTTCTTTGCCCTATGCTCTCTTTTCACCTTCTGCTCTCTAATATTTGCTCAAATACAAACACTCATTTTATTAACTTCAACGATGTTTGAAAATATGATTCTCAACTCAAACGAAAGCAAAAGTCCACATGCATAATTTACGACCTCCGTCTTGCAATAATGACAGCAAACATGTCCGGTTTGATAGCGAACAAACGAGAAAAAAATCACACAATAACAAACCTTGAAAAACGCCTCAACGCTCTTCAGTTAGTAAAATGCATTCTCCAAAATGTGGCAGTACCTTTAATAGCAGTCAGCTGAATGTTGAGACTATCTCAGTAGTAGATACAAAGGAATCGTTTGTCCGGCAGAGTGGCGCAACGAATTGGTTCAACTCACCTGGTTGGATGCTATCGACAATAATTTGAGAACGAAAGTTTGTTTGTTGAAGTAATGACTGGAAAAATGTACACGGCAATTTGTCACTGTTGCACGCAATGAACAATATATGGATGTTTCTTTCATTTGTTGTCAATCTTCTTTATGCGTCATCATCCGAACTGAATATGATTAAAATTTATTGTATTTAAAATATTACCTAACTCAACCTTCTAATAACAACCAAAATCATATTCTTTTTAACTTTGAAAGAAACAAAATAAACAGCGAAAATTTTAACAATAAATACCTGCAGCTATCCAAACAAGCAGATGATGTGGCATCTTCCGAGAGAAAGCTGTGTCATGTTCTGATGTTTTCGGCAAACGCTCATGATCAAATGACAATCGGAACAAACCGGAAGCTGACCGTTTACCTTCGGCCAACAAAGCGCATTCATCAGCTATTATAAATATAGTAGGAAAGACATCACACATCAAAACTCAGGTCTAGGTACCTGAAAAAGCTCGCTGTGATGCTGGGCTCGAGAATTCAATGACCAACCTTTGGCTTATCAAAATACGGGCCGAGAGAAAACATAAACAAACAGCCCTCTGTACATCCTATGTATTTATTAGACAGACAGACAGATGAAGGACCATCAACTGCCCCGGAGCTGGCTGAGGGCCACAGATGTGAGGTTGCGAAAAACCAGCCGAATTGCAGCATCCGATGATTAGTGGTTCTATTTTAGGCCGCGCTTGAAATTTATTGCTCGAGGCTATCAATGAGAATGTTTACTTTTAAAAACTTAAACTTCGAGTTAAATGATTTTTGAAGCATCACTTTTAGATAAGCTGATCTTTGTGAAATAAATTCAAAATTTTATTCGAAGTAATTATAGATCAGATGTTGGTGCATTTCCTATACATTTAAATGAAAATCGCTGCAGAGCGTGGTGAATCAGGAAAACAAACAAGGCGGCTTTCAACCATAGGTTTTTTTTTTCATCAACTGTTGTTTAAAATTATCACTGGCCAAATAGCGGTCCCATCATTGAGATATTCTCAAAAAAAAAACAACATAATTTTCAATACTATCTAAGCTTAGCTTAGCTCGGCTTAGGTGATTACTCATATCCACCTTAAATCATTGAACTTGAAGTGTCTAGGTATGATCATTCTTAAAAAATTCACATAACATATTTGATTAGACTTTGCTCATCTTATGCACTTCAAATTCCATTATCGCTGGCCTGGCTAAGTAGAACAAGAATGGTGCTTGGGACTAGCAGTTCATTCACAATGCACAAAACTCATGCTCTCTCTTTGAAAATGAGCAATAACGGCGCCGGCCACGTCCTATAAGTCAATTAGGAATGAAGGAAGGATTGTTAGTAGCATACTTCATAGGATTAATTAATAATTTTTGTCCCTATATACTCCAAAGATCAAATTTGAAAAATTCAGAAACAAAGATAAGTCAATATCTCCAACTATTGAAACCGCCTATTCGTCTGCTAATCTATATTTAAATATCCAAGGAAAGGGTTGTGATAGTAGAGGAAAGGTTATAGAACAGGATCCATTTTGGTGAATGGTGCGATCGAGTTTTCCTACACTTCCTATGCTCCTAGATTTTTCTTAACCTTCCAGACCTGTTCACAAAATATCCGTTTCGGGGAAATTTGACTTGTAATTTGTTGTTATTCCCGTGGCCGCAAATGTTGACCGATTTTTACGATATTGGACTAATTGTGTAGGTAATTTGGCCGTATTTGAGTGTTTCTTCGATTTCTGAAATTGTCAAGAATCTATCTATTCGACGATGTATAAATATGTGGTGGTCCAATGAACATTTTCACCGCAATTCAGGATTTTCCGGTAGAAAAAAATCTAACTCAAAACAAAGACATCCAATTTTGTCTTTGCTTCGCTGTATCTCATTTCTCAATAAACCGAAAATTAAAATTAAACGAAACTAACATTTTAATTTTTTTCTCGTTAATTTGATTATCATTTTCATAGAACATATTTGGTCTCTAAAAATCTTAGTTCCTTATTATATTCAAATGATGATTAAGATACTTTGAATCTGCGCTTCGGGTCATATTGCCCCGAACGGCTTTTGAGGGTTAAGGAAACTCCTAATTTCTATCTTAGAGACAGTGATAAGAAGTTTAATAGTTAAGTAAAAAATGTGTTTAAATTTTCTTTAAACTACATAACTTGTTTTCCTAATTCTTGTTTCTGATACCCTTAATGTGTTTTCAAAAAGTGACCCTTTAGAGTAAAGATATTTGTCATTTAAATCATATTTTGAAGAATATGTTCAAGGAATATCTCCTTAAAATATTAAATTTTTTTTAATGAAGAGAGTCTCCTCCTTTTTTTATAATTTTCAACTTGTTATTTAGGTTGTGATAACCGAATAAAATCGTTTTGGAAACCCATCTGTGCAGTTCAACTCTTTGCCTCATATTGATTTCAAAAATGTACGGAGAACAAATCAACCAAAAAAGTTGGTTATTCATAAGCTTGACTAAACAAGACTTAATTTGTTGAAATACACTAATTGAAAGTTTAAAAAACTTTACTGATTGAGACAAAAAAGTCCTTTTAAAAATAACATCTCACTGCACGCAGCAAACATTTTTTTGAGAACTTTGTCTTCTAATCGAAGTCCCATTCTAAGCTAAACATTATTATTATTATATTTTTTCAATCAATCATTCAGGATTTTCGCCTTCCCATCGAAGTACTGCTTCTGAAAAATCTTCCCAGATTCCCAAATTCTCCCTGTTTTATAATTTTCACACTTGCCATTTTTTCGTCCAGAAGGCACTCACTGATCCGAGGAATCACGACTGTGCCAATGTCGGATTGTTCTCAAGAAACTTCCGGACAACTTCCATTTTCGCTTAAAGACTGACCGTTGAACTTCTTTTCCTCCCTCTCTCTTGATAATCCCTCCAAAATTATATTTACACGCTCTACATAGCGTACTCATTATCAATCAAAGCTTACTCAAAACGAATCTTGTATCATTTTGTGATATTTTATATTGCATTACACACATGTCAGTACAGTTTATTACATAAATTTTTTTTTGTTTTGATTATTTGCCATAAAACATCCCTTTTAAAAGGCACATGAGCAAAATTATGCTGGAAATTGCTCTTAGTTACTAACTTGCGAACTTTTGCTTTTTCTTAAGATATCTTACTTGTCAGTAAAATTCTTTCCGATGAGGCCGATAAAAAGTCTACGGATATTTTTTTATTAGTAGTTTACATAAGTAATGAACACTTGTAAAATCGATTAAATTCATAATTAGTTTTGGAAATAGAAAATTTCTAAAAGCTTAGAATTCTCTGTGTATGTATCGTACTGCTAAATAATGCACGGGTTGATAAATTCTAGGAGTGTTTTTTGAAGAAATGAACAAAAATATGGTGTAACTAAACTTCTTCCACTCCTTCCGAAGTTTGGTGAGCTCAAGTTTTTCAACGGCATCCTCTGCATAAGAAAGTTCTCAACAAGCTCTTAATTCAAACAAATGGTCAACTATTGAGAAAGAATCTATAGATTTTTTTTCAATTTGATGCCTCCAGAATGATTAAAGTTTCATAAGAACAAATCAAATTTGTGATAAGTATTAATCTAAGTTTTGCTAATTTTAATGTTGATCAGCAATAAAGTTTTGTTGATATTGCTAAAATAAAAAAATACTGTGAGTTCGCTTTCTATTTTTTTTTCTAATGATCACCACTCGCCGTCATGTTATCAATTTCAGTTTTTCTTGAAGGGGTACTTTTGTTTTAAATAAAATTCAATAGATGTCACAGTATCTCAGAAAAAGCTGTAAATTCAAGGCTCCTTCTGGGTTGTAGAAACCATTCAATACCAGTGCCATCATGCCTTGACTGATCGGAACAAAGTCCTGTTTTATCACCCGGAGCCAGCCCCCTGCTGGCTATATGTGATTGATTATAATAAAGGGCTTTACTGGCAATTTGTGCCATATCTCGGTCAGTGGAAAGTCCCATTCCTGGGGCCCCGGAATAGTGCCTGCTGCCAGGAAAATGCGGACGCCACAAACTCTTCCTTCCCCTTTTTTCCATACTATCAACGTCGTCGTTAGAGGTCGTTCATCAGGGAAGGGCATCGTCACGCCACAAGACATTTCTGAGCCCGCTGTCCCTGGTCTGGTCCCGAAGAAGCCGTCCCGGAGCCAAGAAAGAGCCATCTTTTCCAATAACGATATATTTGCTCAGCTTTGATAATCTTTCTTTTCTTCTTGACACATTGCCGTGCCCGGAGATCCCATTTGTAGGTTTCTTCTTCCGCAGCATCTTTCAGATGGTGTCCCATCCATCGTCCTCATCATCATCATCGGTTGTATGGCGGCCGGCAGAAGTAGTGGCTTCGATCCAGGCCCAGACCCCGGCACAAGTTTGGTCTTGTTTGAACAGTTGCTCTCGATTTCTATTATCAGCTCAGCAGCTTCCTCTTTCCCGGAGCTGGAAGAAGTTGGAAAATGCGGTCGTTTTCTAAAATTACCTATCTACGATCTATGTACGTACGTGTATGAGTTTCTCGGTTTCCTAAAGCTACAAACAGCTTGAGTTTTGAAATCGGAAATGCGAAGCTGCTCCACTCAACGCGCTGCTTTGTTATGACCGATTGTTGTCTATTCAAATTCTACTAAATAAGTTTCAGGAACGAATTCTCGTTTTTGTATAAACAAACAACAGCCTTAAAATCTGGACCCCAACAATGATTGAAATTTCGTTTCATTTTAAATTAATTTCTGTTTATTTTTTTTTTATTATTATTTATAAGAATGAATTCGTCAACATTTATGTGGGTCTGTTTCCGATAACGATTTCGAAATTCTAGGAAATATGACGTCAACCGCTCAGTGAGGTAGAACATGCTTAGTTCTGAAAAAAAAAACTCGTTACTTCTTAAACTCAGATTAGTCTTCGAATAAAATGTTACCCGTAAAAATGCTATCTTTTTTAGTAGATTAGATAAGATAAGACTTTGTTCATTGAACTATCCACGACATATATCATTTGGGGTGATAACTTTTTTTTAGTTTTGAGTTAACCCCTTTAATACTCAATCGCTGAAAGATTCACATAAGCTTAGTTTTTTCAACGAACAAAAACACGTACAGGATCTCAACGAAACTCAATGTTTCCTCGAAGAGATTCCTTTTTACTTAACTCTAATCGTACAGCTATGAAGGATACGATAGCCAACATCTTACAAATGCTAGCTCAAACCACCGACCCACAGAAAGTGTACTATGTATGCCGTGGCAAAGATTCGATCTCATGAGCGTTGGCTTAAAAACAACTTTTGTTCTACGAAAAACTGTATAGATGAGAAATAATTTTTGACAAATTTTCTAAAAATTGCATAACTACAGGGGCTAAGGAACTTATCTTTCAGTACTTTATCGATTGTAATTTTTACACAGTTCATCAAATTTTTCCTAAATTTTGCAATATATTAACACTTACCCATAACTAAATTTTTGTGTAGCTTTTGTTAAAATTTTACAACAAATAACTGAGATATTCAAACTTTTCATAAAAAGTCAATATATGCACATATTTTTCGATTTCTTGTCGTACTTTCCCTATCCTGCCTTCAGGCGGGGTTTATGATTCATCTCTCCTTTCCAACTTAATTTTTTATTCAAAAAATCAATCCAGAATGGTGTAGTCTCTCTGACCTAACTGCCAATCATTTTTTTTATATCAAAAAATATATTTACCAAGGATTTCTAAGGCTACCAAATTGGCCGTTTTTCGAAAAATAGATCCATTTACAGTTTTCTCGTCTTCTTAAGCTTTTCTTAGCTGTAAATTTTGACAACTGCTTGTCGAGCAGTTTTCAGTATCAAGCATTGATAGATACACATTTAGTAAAAAAAAATTGTGAAACCAACAATTTGACGCGGTCTTATGATTATTTCAGTATACCCCGCCTAAATTCGGGGTTGAGCACTAGAGGGTTAATATACACGTTGTTATCAAACTTTACATTCTTAATTAATCTAGAAATTATCTATCTGTGTTATTTTTAAGAATAAATTCTCAACACTTATACAAAATTTAACACTTAACAAGAATTTAAAAACTCAACGACTTTGCCAAATATTTGAGAAATCTTAGGGAAAATCAACTTAAAAAATCATATTTAATAAGATTTAATTTTTTTTTTTGCACCACTGAGAGCGTTATTAGGGGCTGTAGGTAGATATATCTGTATTTTAAATTTAAAATTATTATTTTCATTATTAGATTAGATATATCTATTTGTGACAAAACCTCATAACAAACTTTTACACTCGTTAAAAATCTTAAGAGTGTCAAGACAAAGAATCTCAGTTTTCTTCTAACTCTGAACAAAACAAGAAAAGATTTATTGCTTTGTATCCTTGTCAAAAATCGCTGCTCAAGTTGGTGAGGCATTTTTCACGCTACATCTACCTTCCAAACGCCTACATTTTCAATTTCAAAGAAATTTGAAGACTGGAGGGACGATGGAAAGTTTCGAACAAAAGTTGGAATGTCTCATGGGAAGGATGGCAACCCTACACAGCATGGCCGTAGGAATGGGGGGAGGTTTTGGGGGTTAAAATCCCGCCCCCTCTCATGAGGAGCCATGAAAAATAATCGAGGAATTGATGAAAAATCTTCAAAAACTAATCCCAGGTTCTTAAGATAAGTTCCCCACCGTTTTTGATTGATTTTTGTAAATTTTTATTTTCGGCATATGTATTGGCGAGAATGTATATTCTTGGAGAAAGATTATCAGAATTGAAAATTGATAACGATGAATAGAAAAGTTAGGAGAAAATTTCACAGATTTTTTTTTCGCTCTTTTTCACATCTGTAAAAATTTTTCTTACCTTTTCTATCCATCGTTATAAATTTTCAATTCTGATATTCTTTCTCCAAGAGTATACATTTCTATTACATTAAAATTTACAAAAATCCCAGGTGAAGAACTGTGTTACAGTTTTTCAAATTTTTTTTTCAATTTTCAATTCTGAATTTAGATAATACTCATTTCAGAGGTTTCAATTACTTGAACTACTTGATTTCCAATTCGGGTCATGATTAGAAATAACAAGTTCAAAGCTGTTTTGAAAACCTGGCTCTAATTTAGTTTTGCATTCCATACACAATTTGACTCATGATGTTGCAAACGAAAATATGCATTTTAAAAGATCACAATTAGGACCGCGAAGAAATCTAAGTTGAGAAACACCACATATTTCAGGAATCAGTGGACCAAATACTTTAAATTAGAAATCTTTGACTTACCAAAAGTGTTGCGTTCAATTTTGTTCAAAAAAGTTTTATTCTTAAACTCATAACATGTTATGAGTTGTGCTTCTAACTAGCGCAAACTTTCGACGAGCAAATCAAACGATATACCTGTTTCTTATTTGGTCCGCAATGTGTAATGATAATAATTTTCCGAACATGAAAAAAAAATTGAAACCTCCTTGAGTTTTCCTTTGTATTCAGATTCAAAGTTCTAGAACTTAATAGCAATGGCAATCTAAAGTTAAAAATTCAGAACCAGATTCATCATAAAAAATTTATATATGAAATCAGATTGACGAATCGGATTAAAAATAAGCAATTGAAATAATGAACCCTGATTGAAAGCTTAAACTTTAAAATTGAAATAACGAAATCTTGATGGAAGGCTCTGAACAAATTTCTAGTCTTAAGTCATATTTAATATTCTGATCTGAAACTATTATTCAGAAATCGAAATAAAATTCTGAAGCAGATTCAAAAAATCAAATTTTGAAATCAGAATCTTTTGTTTATTGATAAGTTAACCACGGTTTTAATTAATTTTTGTAAATGTATTTTTGGCATATCGGTGAAAATATATATTCTTGGAGAAAGAATATCAGTATTGAAAAACTGAAAAAGATAAATAGAAGAGATGTTGAAAAGTACGAAAGATCATTTTTGCCCGGAAAACTTAACTTAACGCAGGCTGTCCTCTCAAATCGCCTTTCGATTTTATACTTTCCTCTCAACTCGCTTGTTTTTTTTATCCATTACTGTCCTCTCAATTCGCCTTTCGATTTCAAGCTGTCCTCGCGACTCGCTTGAGTCCTTATCAATAACTCAGGCTGTCCTCTTAACTGACCTTTAAATTTTATGCTGTCCGCCCAACTTTTTCAAAACGTTCAGACTGTCCTCTCGACTTGCCTTCCAATTTCAAGCTGTCCTCTCAACTCGCTTAAAATTGTGAACATGATCAAGCTGCCCATTCGACTCGCTTGATATTTCATTTTTATTCTTATTTCGGCATTAGTTAATAAGCCGCTCATTTAGGCATTTTCACTACTGCTATTCGATTATCTTCGTAATTTTGTAGAAGAGAGATAAAAGTGCTGTTCTTGTTTTTTTTTTTTTTTTTTTGGAAAAGCAACTGCATAATTGTTAAGAATAAGACAGCACTAAGGTCGTGCAATTTATAAATATAATTAAAGTTACATTACGCGAAACACAACATGACAAAAAGGTGTATAATGATATTTTGTTTATTTTCGCTCATAAAGATTAATGAGAGCAAATCTTTCAGATGGTATAAGAGTTTCTCAAGATTGATCGCAGGAATATTGCGATTATATATCCTGAAGTTAGACTCCAACATCGAATAGACTTCAACATTCGATCGAAATTTCGAACTTATTGGTTTTGTGCAATTAGCTTTCGGAGTTTCTTTAGCATAGATTTCAATATTCAAACTAGAATAAATAATGGAACGTATGATATATTATTTTCTCAGATCCAAATGTTAACACCGACTGAATGATAACATGTTTACCGTGTATCCACGAGCTAATATCTCTTGTGCTTGGGGACCTTTTGTTTCTTGCAATATCTTAATTGTTGTTTCTATTAAAGTTTGACATTCCGTACTGAGCTTTTGAGAGAACAACACGTGCTTTTATTCGCTCTGATAGTATCATTTAAATTTCAAGGCCACAAACTAAAGTTCTTTTGTTAGTGGAGTGGAAAAAAAAAAACTTTTTTTTTGAGTGGAGTGAAAAAGAAAAACATTCTGATTTGAGGTTAAGTAGCCATGAGTAACGACCCCGGAGGGGGTTCCAGGGCATTTGGCTCGTTTTACGAGCTTTTGTCCGGGGACACAACGGAAAATGCTGGAAATCTCAAAAGAAAGATTGGAAATCGACGCAGCCCAACTGAATTCACCAAGTCCATGAAAATTGATTGCAGAAATGGACCACGTTTCTTGGTGCTTCACAGATTGGACAAGGAGAAAACTATGGAGACCGAGAATCCATTCTTCATTAAGAAGGCAATGGATGCTATTACGTCAAATGTACAAATTTCACGTACTCGAAACGGTGATCTTCTTTTGAAGACTGTGGATCGACAGCAAGCTTCCAAACTGGTAAAACAATCGACTTTTGGAGGGATCAACGTCAAAATAACGGAACACGAAACCTTGAACTTGACTTCTGGAACCATCTACTGCCCTGATCTAATCTCACTTTCTGACGCCGAGATTTTGGAAGAGCTTCGAAAGGAGAATGTTACCAAGGTTAGCAGAATGCAACGCAAAGAAGGAAAAAAGAACAAGGATGGGAAAGATAAATTGATCGACACCGGAACATTTGTGCTAACTTTTGATTTGTGCCAACTGCCTGATTCAATCAATGTTGGTTTCTATAGCTGCAAAGTAAAGCTCTATGTGCCATCACCAATGCGTTGCGCGAATTGCTTACGCTTTGGCCACACGAAGAACCACTGTAAAGGCAACCGTATTTGTGCGAATTGTGGAGGTCTATTCCATCTTGACGGAAAGTGTACTCAACCATCGAAGTGCCTGAACTGTGGTGGAGATCACCCAGCTATTTCCCGAACGTGTGCTAAGTTCGTGGATGAGCTTGAAATTCAACGTATTCGAGTGACCGATCGAGTATCTGTTAGAGAAGCCCGAAGAAAGAGGAGACAACAGGTTCCGGAAGTGCCGATTTTTACCCGAAGTTATGCCCAAGTAGCCCAAAATGCTACGCGCAACGAAAACTCATCGCCCCCGCAACCCAGCATAACCAAAAAAACAACACATCAACCAACAAAAACACCCAAGGTTATCCAACAACAAACAAACCCACCTAATTCTTTCCAACAAGAATCAACTGAAGCTGTTAAACTCAACCGTGACACGACGATGGATGAACAGCCAACATCGGAACAACACCTACAGAAAAAAACCGAGTTCACTAGTAGTGAATCTCTCACCCAACTGCACAAAGGTAATAACCACCCATTCTCACAGGAAGTAGACATGTCAGGTAATTGTAGTAGTACACCATGGTACTCACCTAGTAACTCAGGACAGTCATCTGAACTTGAAAATTTACTCACTCTCTCACAAGCAATAAACAATTCAATCTCTTTAAATCAATCACAAGAATAGTAGTTTAAAAGTTTATGATCATTTTTTTTTTTAATTTTTTGATAATGGATTCAAACTTCACTATCTTACAATGGAACTGCAATGGATTCTTCAACAAGTTTGAAGAATTTAAAATTTTGATTCACGATTTTTCACCAGCTGCTATTAGCGTACAAGAAACACACTTTGATCATAACAGAACACCAACATTAAAAAATTACAATATATATTACATAATAGACGAAGTGCATTTGCGAGCCTCAGGAGGTTCAGCAATATTTGTTAATAATAAGTACCACTCAATAGAAATAGATCTGGATACGGAGTTTCAGGCAGTAGCTGTTCGAATGTATTATCCAATGGAATTCACACTATGTAGTCTATATTTGCCACCCGGTTTAAATGTCACTCAGACTGATCTTGAAAAACTTATTCAGCAACTACCAATCCCTTTCCTTGTCACCGGTGACTTAAATGCCCATAGCTTAACTTGGGGATGCTCATCCTCGAATTCTAGAGGAAACACTATTGATCGTTTATTAAGTTCATCAAATATGAATTTATTAAATGATGGTTCCTATACACATTTTTGTCTAGCGAATAACAGTTTTTCGGCGATAGACCTCTCCTTCGGAAGCCCGAGTATCACACCTTTGTTTAATTGGAAAGTTCATTCTGACCTATGTTCGAGCGATCACTTCCCTATTATAATTAATACTCCTATAGGAACATCTACCGTAGAAAGAAGACCTCGATGGGTTATAGAGTCCGCAAATTGGAATTTATTTCAAGATCTTGTGTCATATAACTTAGTAACTAATGAAAATACATCGTTGTCAAAGTTAGAATTACTAAATGGTGTGATAATTCAAGCAGCAAAGGAATCAATGAGAAAAACATCACCCGTTGTTAAGAAACCTAAGCCCCCTTGGTGGAATGATGACATTTTTAAAGCAATTAAAGAACGTAAAAAATTGTTCAAAATATTTAATTCAAATATGACCGATGAAAACAAACTAGCATTTCTTAAAGCCAAAGCCAGGGCTCGTAGGATTATAAGACAATCGAAAAAAGAATCTTGGGAAAAATGTGTGTCTAATATAAATCTCAATACATCCCCCAAACATGTTTGGCGACTAATTCAAAAAATTTCAGGAAATATAAAAAACTCTTCAGTGACTAGTCTCAAGGTTAACGATCGTTTGATAACTGATAAAAGAGAAATTGCTGATGAATTAGGAAAAACTTTTGCTTTCATCTCAAGTTCTGAAAATTACACAAGTGAATTCTTGACATTTAAAAGAAATGCAGAACATGAAATATTTTCTTTTAATGACACAAATCTATCTCAACTGAATCAACCTTTCTCGGTGTACGAATTGGAATCTGTTTTGTCAAGTTTCAAAGGATCTTCGCCCGGTCCTGATGATATAAACTACGATATGCTCAAAAGATTACCACCAGAAGCAAAACTATATTTACTAGACACATTTAATGATATTTATTCCTCACAAACATTCCCTTCCATTTGGAACGAGTCAATTATTTTACCGAATGAAAAGCCTAATAAAAACCCAATGTTACCAACAAATAAACGACCGATTTCACTAACATGCTGCACCTGTAAAACGATGGAAAAAATGGTAAATAGAAGATTAGTTTGGTACCTTGAATCGATAAATTTTTTTCATCCCAATCAAAACGGATTTAGAAAATACAGGAACACGATGGACAATTTAGTAACTCTAGAAAGTGCAATTCAAGATGCATTCAGCAAAAAAGAACATTTAGTAGCAATATTTTTCGATCTTGAAAAGGCTTACGATTTGACATGGCGGTATAGAATTGTAGAAATTTTGTACAAAATAGGTGTTCGCGGTAATATTTTGTGGTTCATAAACAGTTTTATGGAAAATCGAATTTTTAGAGTATGTGTGGGAAATACGTTCTCAGCATACTATAAAACAGAAAACGGTGTACCTCAAGGGTCGGTTTTAAGCGTAACGTTATTTTTGGTAGCCATGAGAGCTATTCATGATATTGCTTCTCCAGATGTAATAAATATATCATTTGCTGATGATTTTGCCGCTTTTTGTAAAGATCGAAACTTAGACAGGATTAAAACAAAACTACAATTGTTTTTGGATAACTTAGAGTATTGGTGCAATACGAATGGTTTTAAATTTTCAAACTCTAAAACGAAAGCAGTCCATTTTTGTAAACTTAAAAATTGTCATCAAGATCCAAGATTGAATTTTTTGGGACAGACTATAAAATTTGAAAAAGAACACAAATTTTTAGGAATCACTTTTGATTGTAAATTGAATTGGTCTAAACAAATCAGAATAACTAAAGCTAAAGCAATGAACGCAATAAAAATAATCAAAACACTTTCGAATTCCAGTTGGGGTTCGGATAGAAAAAACGCTTTTAACGCTGCATAAAACTTTAGTACTTTCTAGATTAGACTACGGATCAGCATTATATGTAACAGGAGGGAAACAAATTTTGAACCAACTAAATTCCATAAACCATCTTGGTTCAAGATTAGCAATAGGAGCATTTCGAACAAGCCCGACTAAGAGTATTTTAGCTGAATCAGGAGTAATGCCTTTATCATTACGAAGAGATATTCATATAATGAAATTAAGAATAAAAATTTGTTCATTAGAAAACCACCCATTACACCTTTTACAAACAAATGCAAAAAAATCGTTCAAGTGTAGAAGTAGCGCTCTTTTAAATAAGTATGGAATTCCTGATAATCAATCGACTTTTAAAACCTTTCACTCATTTCCACCTTGGACGAAAAATAATATTACGATTGATTTCTCCTTGCATAAAAATTCCAAAAAAAATACTCACTCTCTAGCATTTAGAAACAAATACTTAGAGCTTAGTGACACATATAAAGAATACAATTTTTTCTTCACTGATGGTTCGAAAATAAATTCCAATACTGGACTAGCTTGTTTTAACAAAGACGTAACGATTCAGATACATCTTCCTTGTTTTACCTCGGTTTTTTCCGCGGAGCTTATGGCTATAGAAAAAGCAGTTGAAAATATAGCAACTAATGACTTCTTTTACAAACATATTATATGTTCCGATTCACTGAGTTCTCTCCAAAGTATCGCGAATAAATTTTCTACAAACCCAATTGTTCAAAGCATTCAAAATAAAATATACATGATCCAGTCGTCAAATAAGGTGATAGTACTGCTATGGATTCCTAGTCATATTGGGATAGAAGGTAACGAAAAGGCTGATTACTTGGCAAAGATGAGTATTCGGGACCCAATAACAGATCTTAAAATCACCCATTACGACCTAGGTTCTGCTGTTAAACAACGAGTCTTTGAGGTCTGGAAAGAGGAATGGAAAGCAATTGAAAATAATAAATTGAGAACAATTAAAGATTCAGTAACTGCCTGGAACTCATCATTCAGAAAAAGTAGAAAAGAGTGTGTAATTTTGAGTAGGCTTAGAATAGGGCATAGTATGATTACTCATAAACATATTTTTACAAGAAGCGCTGAGCCTCAATGTGATGTATGTAATACTCAGATGACTGTAGAACATTTTTTATATGATTGTAAAAAATACGATAGAGACAGGAACAAATTTTGTATAGATAGATCAATATTGTTAGATAGAAGCAACCATGAGAATTTATTTAATTTTTTGAAAGCTATTGATTTATATTCTTTAATCTAATTTACATAAAACCAAAGAATTGTAATAATTAGGTGTAAATAGCCTTGATTGTGCTGATCATCTTCATTCCAATAAATAAATATTAAAGTTTGATATTGAATACATTTTTTTGAAAGAATTTATCAACAGCTTGCTTGGAATGAACCTGGAATGATTCCAGGATGCGTTCATGGTTGATCTTCCCTGCAAGTTTGCCGTGTTTTTTTTTGGTCCAGCGGCCCCCGAGTGTCGGTTCCTGACTGCGGACTGGTCTGCACAAATAAAATAATAATATTTTATAAATTTTCTATGAAAATCAAAAAATTTGATCCAGTGACTTTTGAATTATATCTATAATGTCAAATTCCGGTATTTCTGGGCTTTGCATTCTTTGCGATCCTGAATGTGTTAAGGTTAAAAATTTATTTTCATAACGTGAAATTCATAAATTTTCAACCAAAAGTTTGAACTCTTTATCTCTTTAGCCTCAACCAGTCGTTTTCGTTGCAGCATACACAAAAGACGATAATGCCCCAGCTGGTTCTAAAGTTCCCCCTTAACAAATCTTCCCCTACTTTAGATGAGATGAGTGAGTTGAGAAATCGTCATCATCGTCAACAGCAACAGCAATAGCAGCAATACCCACTTCTTCGTCGCCGTTTCTTCCTTGCCAGCGTTGCTTCTTTCTGCTGCTGCCGCTAGCCTCGGTAAGAAATACAAAAACGGCCATGTTTGTTTGTTTAGCTCCGCCTTATTATTTCTTCTGTACATTCATCTTTCATTGCTCTGGCTGGTGTGTCGTTGGAGTTGTTGTTCGGTAGGTATATAATGATGCTAGCTGTAGCGTCTTCGAAGTCTCTTTTGTTTTATCATGACATTTTTCGGAGCATTCATTTATTTTTTTAATTTTTTGTATGATTTTTTTTATCACATGTAAGATTCAGTACATTGAAATTGTATTTGAAAACTCGTGTTTTTATCATCCCTTATCAAGATTTGTTTAAAGTTTCGGAAAAAATTATAAAAAAAAAAATAACAAGGAGGTTCAAACGAGTTTTGATAACATTTCAAGTTTATTCAACGATATCGCACGTGCATTTGTTAGCAACTTTAGGGTAAAATAGATTTATCATCTCGAAAAATAAACAGCCAATACATTTACCATAAAGAAGAAAGCCAAAAAAAGGAACACCCACGTACCGACCTCAGGAAAAAGGAAATCTTCTCAATGAGCAAAATAAAAATATAAAAGAACTACACCGAAGTTAAACAAAACAAACCCAAAACGACAACTGGGTGTCAAATTTCGATTGTTTTTCTTGGGATTTCTTCACCTTTTTTCGGGTTTTCCTCAAACGTGAGCCGTCGTAGGTAGGCTCATTCAATCCTTGATGGATCGTTGTTCCACCTTTGGACAACTCCGTTCTACCCATCTAGCAGACATTTGAAGGTTTCTTGAGATGGTTTAAGTTTGTCTGTGGTATAAGTTATAGAATGTTATTTTTCGAAAATTGAACTTTGGGCAACCTTAAATTGTCTACAAGCTCTGGAAAAATTCATGAATATCATCATTAACTACATACATTCAAGAGTATTCTTCGTCTAAAGGTTTATGCTCGTGTGCAAGATATGTTATATGAGCGATTCAGCCGTTAAATACTCCTGAATGTAGACAAAAGAAAGTAATTAATTGCTTGTTCCAAAGTATCGATTTCAATATTTTTCCAACCATTCCGCGCAAAAGTGAAATAAAAAGTCGGCTCAACTCTGTCATCTCCGAATAAGGCACCAAACATCTCTTAAATGGTATCCTCGGTTGGTTTGTCATCACCCGATTTAAAACAAGACGCGTTCACTCGATGTTTGCTCCTTCCTCCAAGACATTTTGTTCCAGCGAACTGGGCGACCTCATGTGTAGGTACCTACGAATAGTGCGTCCCGATTGGCTCGAAATGCGAAGAAAAAGAACTCGAATCCAAACTTTTTCGTTCGAGAGGCAAGCGCGGTCTTGTCGGTTCCTTTCACAAGTCGTAGAGAAGACGAAACCAAGAAAAAAAAACAACTTTCCGATGGCGGACCACCCACACGCATCTGAGTGCAGAAGCGGAAGGCGGGATTCTTCAGCTCGAATGGGTCAATATTTGCTCAGACCAAATTGAATTACTGCGTGATTATGACAAAAGATCCATTTCTTAAAAGGGTGTCTACTCGAGCACACCTTCATCTTAATTTTCCTGGAGGCTTCGTTGCGCCCGGACGGTATTTTTCCTGGTGCAAGTTGGATTCTGGTTTGTCATCGGGTTTTTTTTGGGCAGGAGAAAACTGCATCCTCCAGCCCCTAAGCAGCAAAGGTAGATCCGAAAGCCCGGACCGGAGCTTGGTTGGTGCATATACAGATATGGGCTGCTTATAAAAACTGAATCTGCTAATGGCCCCGGCAGGCAGCGGCGCTAACTCCTTTCATCTTTCGAAATATTTACTTTACATTATTACCATATCTGCTCTTCTCTACAGGTAGAGCTGTGGATATCATTTCTTTACCTCGCTATATGAATCGTCCACAATCGTTAACCAAACTACGCACTAAATGGAAAATTTTACTGCCCAGCCGGAAAGTGAGCATTTTAAAATCGTCCCAATTAGGAGTTATACTTTTAAGTCGAAAATCTTTGCGCGAATCAATGATAGTAATCCCTCAAGAAATGCAAATGACCCAATTTGTTTGCTGAAAAATTAATGTTTAATGATTAATATTATTAATTGATAGATTCTAGACTTACGCCTTTTATCTTTCATTTAGTTTGCAATATTTGGCCGTTCAGATACCACGTGAACATAAAAATTAGATTTTTGATCCCCTCCGTGCACAAGAGTGGACATTTGGCGAACCCCTACCCCCTCTCCGGATGTCCACGTGGACAGATTTGAAATTTTTTTTTTAGGTCTAATTTGACAGTTAAAAATAAAAATAATTTTAAAAGTTTTAAATTTCTAAATTATCATATTTACTACTTGCTTTCAGGCTATAGTAAACTAATTGTTTTAACTTAAACTGGAAGCTGATTTTCAGAATATTTTGCCTATCACTTCACTATTACCACAATAAAAACACTTCAGTTCGCGCAGCAACGCAGGACAGTTTGTGGTATTCTGAAAAGTTGTTTTCAAGACAATAATTGTGCACTAAACTACTCATTTTTCTAGAAAACGCTGCATTTTTAGGCATTGATTTTCAAACCCAAATTGCTGCAACACTCAAAAGCGCATTCTGTAGAATCTTATAAATCCTTGGGATACCGAAGAGGAAGGAACATTTTCAAATCATCTGCGTAGATCAGTTCATCACAGTGACGAAAAGAAGAGGTCCCAAGTGACCACCTTGTGGTACGCCGCTGTTGACCAAGAATACACTGGATCTCGCATTCCATAGCTTTACAAATTGAACTCTCTCTATCAGGTTTAATATTGATCACATCAATAGTTTTCTACATGTCTGTATTATAATACACTAAGGTTTTTTTATGCGGTTATATAAGTTATCGGCGGATTTCATACCGTGTAATAAAACATTAGTGTAAACACAGATTACAGACAACTTTTGTTCTACAAAAACTTTATCGATGATTACAAATTTTAACAATATTTATTTTAATTGCATAACTACAGGGGCAAAAGAACTGAACTTTCAGTAGGTACTTTTTCGATTATAGCAGGGATGAGCAGCCCTCGAGACATGTCTGTGCGACCAGCGAAGCTTTTCTCAAATTGAATTTATTCTATCTATTTTTTTACGATAGATTGTAAATCATCATTGAATACTGGTCCATACCAATTCAAAAAAAGTTATATGTTATAAGGCATAAGGCATTATAAGGCATAGATGCAATCTTATTTATTGGCAAATCGTTATATTGGAGTGTTTTTTGTTCAGATTACATTTTTCCTAATTATTTAACCACCACTTTCAAATTCATATCCATGAAAGCGGATCGGGAGGGTTATCAAAAAATCGCTAGACAACAGATGATCACAGACAATTCTTGATCCGTTAGTGAGATCATTTTTTTCGTTTCAAGCAAAGATTAAGGAGTCCAGCTGTTTTAAACACGGGAAAATTGCTGGAGCGTTTTCATTGCTGATTCAATCCATTCGGTGGTAAAGATTCAGGCGCTTTCTTGTAGCACTCAAAAAATTTGATCTTGGTGAGGAAAAATTAAATTTTGTTCACTCATTCCACATTTCCGATTTTGATTCCGAAATCCTAATAATGCTACTAACATGTCCCCTCTGACCTTTGTAATTCCTAGAATGTTTAGAACCAGAGAGGATTCTATTCTTATCTGAATTGTAAACCGAGCTTTCGATAATGAGTGGAGTATTTTTTCATGAAACAACAATATTTTATTGAATACGTTTCCTAATGATCAACTTAAGATTTTTATGCGCTTTCGTTTTAAAATTTTCTTTCTTGGATTCTCTTACATAGATTTTTTTCTTCGATTATCGGTTGTTTTCTAAAGTCAACTGATTATTAAAAAAAAAAAAACCATCGCAACTATGCTTATTTAAGAAGATTTCAAATTTGCTTTTCAATCCCCCTTTAATAATGCGCATCAAGGTACACATTCACACGTAATGAAATAATTTTTCAATTCTGCTTCGCAAAAAAAGGACAAAAACATCGGCGGCATTCGAAAAGGAGATAGCCAGACGACCGGCCAGATAGAGCGAGGCGAAAGTGTGTCAACATTTGTGCAAAATGCATTTGGCAAATATTTCATAATCACCATAAATGCATATAGGATAGGTATAACTAACTAAACGAACTTTGCGCGTAGGGCACTCCAAGCAGTGCGGCGGCAGCGCGGAGGTTGGCCTCTTCAAACCGTTCGTTGTTTGCTTATTGATTTTAAAGATGCCTCGATGCCGGCGGGGAGAGGGAAGGAAAAACGATGACAAAATGTTACTTTACTACAAACATACTTAAACAGCGAGCGTTCGGTTCGATTGGGATGGTTGGCTTGGCCCCTACCTACATAATCGACGGAAATGGCAACGATGAAAAAGTCTTTGAAGAATTCCATAATATGACGGGCAATGGACGTTTTCACAGAAGGATGTGAGAGCATCACTAAAACATTCAAAAATTTTCTCACCATTGACGAGATGAGCAAGTCATCATTGAACGACTAGTTTGTGCAAATACAGTCTTAAATTGCAACATATCGTCTGAGCGATGTTGGAGTTGAGAAATTATTTTTCTGTATTTGATGGAATTATGAAAAAAAAAAACTTTTGTAAGAACATGAGAATAAAGTTCTAGATAAAGTGTAGCTGCTGTGTATTTCAAAGATCGAATTCATCGCGAGATGACTCTGCTTAATGTAGTGCTGCCACCTGTTGTTATTTTTGTGCTTCCTACAAGCACTGCCATCTGTTGGCGATTCAATATAATGTACTGTGGCTTTTTGATATTGACTATCACGGCATCTGCTGGTTGCTAGAAAAAAAACCTTCTTGTTATGTTAAACTGTGGTCCTCGAATTTTCTAATCGCATATCATAAAACTTTTTTATGTTTCAGATTAGGCAGAAATATTATGGATGTTTTTTTAATGGCGTATGATTTTTGACACCCTAGTTCACTATTCACTAACAGGTAGCGCTGATCAAATTGGTTCTTTTTGGTAAAACTTTGTATGGAAAAAAATCTACTTGCATTTTTTTAATTTTTTTGGTGAGGGTGGCACACTTTTTGAAGAGTTCTAAAGATTTCCATTAACCTGTCGCATCATTTGCGCTCGGTGTTGATGCCGAATGAGGTGGTGAAAATGGTTAAAATCGCGAAAAACTTTTCGAATTTTTCCCGGTTTGTTTACTTTTTGGGCGGTGGCAAAGTTGCCAGTTGCAGTATGTTTAATTTATTTTCGTAAAATTTTTGCCACAATTAATAATTCCTTAAACTATTATTTTTTTAATTCTAAATATTATTATAACTGAATAGAAACTAACAAACGCTGGGAGCTGGAAAACCGAATTTTATCTATATCTAGCATCTACATTGAAAAAATGACAAAATTTTACAACCGAACTGTGTTAAACTTATTGAATTTTCATATAGAGATACGTCGATTCCTAATTTACTAGAAATACTTTCGAAAACAAAGTTTTTCTAATTTTATAAACAAAAATATCTCAGAAAGATTGAATATTAATTAATTCAAATTAACCAAAAATTTCAGCTTATAGACGGAATAATTGTGATTAATCATTGAAAAGATTTTATTATTTGAAATTTATTCTTATCAAATTATTTTTTTTAATATAGTTTTTGTTTGGCTTTTAAATGACACTTCAACCCAGCTTACATGAAATCGTAGTAGAAATGGTTATCCAAACTTACTTTTAAGACTTATTTGATCACAATCGCAAACATGATAGTAGTGTATTTAGTTTTTGTTGGAAAATTATAGAAATTTTGTCTCTACTTTTGTAGCTATTTGTTAAGTATAGTTTTGTTGTTCCTACGATAAACCTTGAGGGTAAATGATTGTGAAATCTTATAGAGTTTTTGGATATATTCAGGACAGTGACAAAATCCAAAATGTCACATGATTAACCTTTCCAGAACGTATCCAGGCCGCACCAACCTGGACATATTGACCAAAAATCTTTGCAAAATCCGCTCATTGGAACTCAAAATTTTCAAATTAAAACCGGGCTAATCAGTCCAAATCCCAATATTTTTATAGAATTTCAGGAATTGCGAAATTTAAACATGAAAAATTATATTTTCTCGAGACACCTGAGTGGCATTGATCTTATTTATTTTTATAAAATGGTTATAAGTTCAATTGGATTAAGCAAAAATTGTTATTTGACGTAAAAATCATATATCGTTAGTTTTATAGGAGCTCGCCAAAATTGTGGATATATCCTGGGTAAAAATCGAGCTTTTTTCCTTTAAATACATACCACCCCCAAACCTCGCTTTCTTAATTTTTTTTGTTTGAAAATCCGCGTAAAACCAGCCTATCCGGTATCATTACACTAGATACCATTTCTTTAGAGGAATTATCCCAAAGTAATGTAAATCGAACTGTGGCCCAAGATTTTTAAGGAATAATGCAATTTTCATCAAATTGGCATCCCTGATAATGTTTTGAATTTTCGTCGCCACGTGGTCGAAAATTGTTGTTTACATATAAACACACGCTCCAATTTTCTCACTCATTTTGATTTATTAACTAGTTCTACATTTTACTCAGATAATATGTTATTGTAGGAATCATTCATGTAATTTGTAATTTATTAACGCAGTTTGTCGGTTACAATTAACTATTAGTTCAGGTTAAGGAAATCAAAAAATAGTTGGATAGATTTTGAATGGTTTGAATCCTGAAACTCAAATGAGTGTTTTATCAGTTCAAATAACACAATCATTCAATCAATCATTCAATAGTTGTTTTTGAATACTGTTTATAACTTACACAGCAAACATAATTTTTGTTTCCTACGACTCAAAACAAATTTTCAAGTGTCTGGAATTCTGAATTCTAATATTTTGGCGCTTGAAAATGCTTAAATGCATTAGTTTCTAGTCAATTAATCATAAGTAACCAGTCTTCAAAGAGCAACCCATGTGCGATGTGTAAAGAAGTTCATATACACACTTGTACAGTACCATTGAAGTACGTGTTGAACTTTCTTATGGGTACCCGCATACCAAAAAACTATATCTTAAATAATCAATACGATACACCTACGGCTCTAGAAATAGTGATTGTTTCGGTGAACGTAGCTATTTTTTTAAACTTTACTTCGAAAACGATACGAACGAAATATGAACGTTCATGTGAATATGAACGTATTTCATTAACCGTAAAAATCATCTCGAACGATTACTGCTAACGTCCATACAATTTTGACACTTCTCAAATTTCTGGATGACATCAAGGGATGCCAGGTGATTTTTTCTAAAATCAGAACAGCATGAAGAAAAAATCAGAATTATTCAGGGAACAATAAATTATGCTTGAATTACATAAATAAAGGCAAAATACCACTGTAGACGCCTTTATTTATACATTGAGGCGAGTAGAATCGTAGCTGACTTTAATATGTGTAAAACACCATTTAAATATAACTTCAACCGAGCATTATTATCGATTAAATTATTTTATTACAGATTTATTCGTTATTCTGATAATTCTACTATAAATTCGATACTCATTTCGATATTTTTTTGAATATCAGGACTATTCAGTATATTTTCAAAACCACCTTTCAGTACGGTCTTCCGACAGAGGACTGAAACATCTGTCAAATCACTAACAAACGCACCGTACCAAACTTCAGTGTGGTTCCCGGAATTAAACACTTCAACCCAAAACAGCATCAATATAGGGTAATATTTTGATTACCAAGCGCATCTGTTGTTGTCATACTGAAGATTCAGAATCAATTTTAATTTTAAGGATTATACTGAAAACTCTGTATTTTGTGCCAAACTATAATTTATCAATGTTACAAAAGATTCTTTTGATTGACATTCCCGAGCCGCAGAATGATTTTAAGGATTATCAAAAAATTGGCTCTGGTTGAAATTTTTGCAATGAAGACGCCATGTTGCCTCTATACGTGTTTCACTCATTTCATTTTTCTTCTTCCTGCGGGTTTCTTAACTAAAAACTTGAAACGGGAATTTTTGTTTTCTTCATAGCCCCTCCGAATATCAGGACAAATCCCGATTTATCAGGACAACTGGCACCTTTGGTAGCTGCTGTCATGACTGCTGAGAAGAAGAAAAAAAAGAAAAATAAAATAAACAGAAATCTCGTACGAATTTTTGATGCTGTTATCAAAAATTCGTGCGAAACTTCTGTTGATCTCCCGCAATGGACCAGGAAGCCGGCGCACCGTGGGCTGGACTCTGCAACTTAGACAAAGAGATGCATAATATTTCAGGTGAGTAAGTTTTTTGTTTCCGTTTCACTTGTTGCTTGGTAGCACAATTTTTCGTTTTCTAATTTCCAACATGTTTCTAACTGTTTCGTTCTTCATTTTATTTAGTGTCGCCGAATGAAGCATTTTTCTGTGCAGCCCGAGTTCCCCGACCGTGGGGACTACCTCGCTTGTATAACTATGGCTCTGCAGTGTGGATTTCGGAACCAATTGGCCAATGTCTCAGCCCACTTCATACACGCATTGAATAATTGATGAAGCCGTATCAAAGAATTAAAAAGGTTTCTGAATGGATTGAACGTAAGTTAAAATATAAAAATAAAATATATGATGAAATCAAATAACTATGTGAAATCCGAAAACTCCAAAAAAAAAATCTCTTTGGCCACAGCTTTTGGTGCGTCCGCCATTACTACGGTTCCTAAACGGTTCAACGATATAATCTAATAGTTTTTTTTAATGGTTACGTTATATGAGACACCATTAAAAAAACAGTAATGTAAGTACAAACGATTCGTACAATAATAATTCCGATTTCCATAACAGTTCGATTAACGCTTTGATAGATCGTTTAAAATATGCCTACATGTGTTCATTCTAGAAACAGTTCAATGCCCTGAAAACGTTATTCATAAGCGTTTTATAAACCATACCCTAACTGTTCCTAGAACAGTGTCTCCATATAAAGGTTTTAACAGTTTTAAACAGTAACATAACTTAACGCCATATTCAACAGACCGTCGTTTTGAAATTCAAGATAAGTGCAATGTTTTTTATGGTTTCAGGTATCATTTTCAAAACGTTTTTTTACACTATCTCAAATCGTTTTATAACTACTACAGGAACGGTTTCGTTACAATATTTTCGTATTCGGGTAAACATAGTTGAAACATAGTGTAGTGTGCAAGTTGAAGTTCATGTTCAAAAATGTTTGGAACAGTTTGAAATTAATCGCAGCAGTCAAGTTTAGAAGATCAAGTAGGAAGACGGGTGGAAATTTGGTGCTGTTTTTTTTATTGATAACGAAAAGTGTTCAAATCCATCAAAAGTTCACCCGGGAAGAGTTTAGATAAAGAATGGTGATTATATAAAAAAAATAAATACCTGAAATTTTATCATTTGCGCTTGCTTATATTTCTTCATCAGGGCCACGAAAATTTACAAGGGCACATCTATAACCAAGGTAACATATCAAAAGTCTGCGTCCTAGGTTGCGGCGGCCTCAGTAATCTCCAGACAGATAACGGACAAACGAAATGGCTGTCTTTTCACCGTCTCCGGTGATGAAACAACTATGCATTCGGACCGCTGGATTTGGAAATATTTGAAATTGGCGAACGCGGTCAATGCAAACTAAGGCGGAGGAACAAATTGACATCGATATTCTGATTCGCTGCATTTAGAATGTTACCTCAAAGCGATTTTAATGTGTGTCATTTGAGTCTGAGGGATTTCAATGGCATGTAAATGGGAAAGGTTTCAACAGCTTCGCGTTCGCCAATTTTCGCGTTCACTATGTCATCGTCCTGATGATAGCGCAGGCGAGTGCGCTATTTTAGGCGAGATCTGAGTAATCCATAGCTAGCGAGAAAAGTTATCTACTTTTTACACCGATTATTCCACACATAATTAGCGAATATATAGCTGTCAAACTGGAATGAGATTTTTAATAACCATACAAACTCTAAATTATCAGAATTAGAGGATTAAGTTAAACGTGAGTGAAATCAAAATAATTGTGTTTGTTTTGTCTCCAACAGTCATCGATCCAAAGTTCGAACCATCCCCATCGTCGTCTCAAGTCATGAGAAAATCATGATACGTATGCAGCGCACGTAACCATGACTCAAACTAACACTACTAGAATTTGATTAGATGCTATCATATTTTACCCAAGTTTCATTGTTTAAAAAAAATTTTACTTAAAAAACTAAGTGGAAGAAAGTTGGCAAGTTGGAGAAATGGCTGCAACTGCACAAAATTCAACTATGCAACGGACAATTTCTCAATTATTTGAATTTTCTGATTTTTCTGATTTTTTCTGATCGAGGATCTTGAAACTTAATGTTGAGGATGTCGAATACAAAAAGATATCAAATTCATTATTAACATTGCTTTTAATAAATGGTTACATTTGTAATTCAAAAATTAATCTGCAACGATCAGTTATTAAAAACTTATATTTCCATTCCATTCTAAATATTTGTAAACTGCAGAATGTGTAAAGTTTTATAAATTTAAGTGTGTGTTTTAGATTAAAAAAAAAAGTCAGCGTGTATCGTTTTGAGTATACTGAAGTGAGCGTGCACTGAGAGTGGCGACTCCAAGCGGTCGCTAGTTTAGGGCGCTTCCCGACAAGCCTCATTAGCTTAACAAAATGGGTTTATACATTTTGCATCATTCATAAGAATTTTAAAGACATAAAAAAAAAACCTATTTTTAGAATGAAAGTTTTGAATGAAAGATTGGGATGCATGTGAAATGAGACCATCGATTTGAAGTTAGAAGTTAGCATATACATAGATCGAGTTAGTTCTGAAATAATCTGTTTAATTTGCATTATGTATGTATGTATTTAAACATCATTTTATATCAATCGTATTCATTTACGATTTGAAATACTCTTTAAGAATACTCTTATATAAAATTTAATTAATAATTTTTTGAAGAATTTTGCTTTGTCAGTCTTGTGTCTGTTAATTTTTACAAGAAATCAGCCTCGCTGCAATAATTTAACAATCTTTACTACAGCGCCACTGTTCTTTAGAAATCCTTCACTACCGCCACCTGTTGGGTGCTAGCAATATGTGCTGCCATCTGGAAATGGTTTCGAAACTCCGCATTCACGCAGAAAATGAAATAATCAGTTCGCTAGGTGAAAACTTAGCGAAAAGAACAAAAAAAAAATTACAAAAATAAATAAAAATCCGTAAGCACTTTTGGCACAAAATTATGCTTTAAAAACTATTCTTAATTGAAAACTTTTTGCAAATTTTCCAGTACTACTTAATCTGAGCGGTTTCCTCTAACATTAATTTTTAAATATTCGTCACTTTAACAAAATGTGTGTTCAATGGAAGTTAGTCGAAACAGGTTGAAATAGGTCGAAACAAGTAGGAATGGATTTTGACAGTTGGTAATCTGTCTCTTTCCGATTGACTTCGATCGATTTCAACCAGTTCAACCAATTTCGTCCGTTGAACATACTTACACGACACCAATACTAATGCGTGTTTTGTGCGTTTTGCACACGAATTTCTAGACAGACCGAAACAGATCACAGGAAAATTTAGACGCGTTTCTTAACGGGCTGAAAACAAGCTTATATGGATTCCGGTCAACAATAAGAGTATTATGACCTTTTATTATTTTCCTACACACAAAACTTTCGAGACCGGAATTTAGCAAAATTTTACTCAAATTTTACCAGCTAGAAATTTAGCAATCAAATTAGCAATTTTTATTAATTAAAATTTTAGCAAACTAGAAAAAAAGTAAGCCGCCGCAATTTTTACTCAATTTTCTAGCAAAAACCGGTGGAAAAGATTACGGGGGTATTAAAAATCATTGTTTTTTTTTTGTTTACAATAATGGGGAACATCTGATTATAAAATAGAACGAACAAATTCTTTATCTTCATTTATTTGAATTTTTTTTATACATTTTAAAGTAACTTAATACTGAGCCCGTAAAAACTGAGTTCCGGGGTTGTTCCTGTTAGAATATGTGCTACTGTGTACCCCTTGTCGCTAAAATAATGTTAGCGTGTTCGTCTCGTTTGGCTACACTGTCGTGCGCCAACAGACGGTTTAGTTCTAAGTTAGCTTTTCTCCGATTAAACGTATTTACACCAGTCGCGTGCGTTTTATTTCCCCGGGATAAAACCAGTTTCCATCAAGTCACTTTCCGTACGGCCATCGCCGATTCCGCTGCGAACCTGTCCACCTCGGAATCTATCAGTTCCGAATGCCGGATTTTTTTTTTTTTTTTTTTTGCCGGGATGTTGAATTTTATTGCTAGCTCATTTTCTTCACCGGACTTTTGCATAAATCCAGATGTTTTCAACATCGATCAACAAATTCGCGTCCTTTCTGTTGATTATCCGCCAGCAGCAGCAGCCTGGTGAGAAAAAATGAAACGTTAGAAGCCGGATTTTCCATAGTCAAATCGGTTCTTACCTTTGCGCTCCCGGCGGCAATTTATGAACAAGCAGTGAATCCGTTTCCTTAACTGTACTATACTTTAACTATAATCAAAAACAAAGACGACGTTTTAGTATCAATAGCACAGGAATAATTGCAGCACCGACTCGAAACACACAGAACCAACCCCCTGGCAACTTGACAGTTCGGTCGAGTTTCGTGTGTCTGTTTCAAAATCGCAGATGTCGCATGTGTGCCGCTTGTTTACATACTTTTCGAGTCATGCATATGGAAAGGGCACACAAATAAATGTGGTGCGAATCAGGCAAATTCATTACTTTCGAATCAATAAAAACAAAGTTTTAACCGAAATGGTTAATCTTATTCAATATTCTACCGATTTATTCGTTGTGTAGGAACAGTTTTTCTATAAAATGGCAAAAGTTCTGCTATAATGTGATTGTTTTTTCATTTTAAAATGTTCAAATGCATCGCAGTTTATGGCAATCACTTAATGATTGATGCGGTAATGTTGTATTTTACATTTATTGTGCTTGAGTGTCTTCAACAGTTTCAGTGGAAGGTAAACGTGTCCCAAAAAACTGCCGAATATCAGTAATTTATTTAAACCAGTCCCGAACTTTTATACCTTATGCAGGACACACAAATTAACGCTCTACTCGTTTCTTGGACAAAACTTTTGAAAACAGATTCACTTCACATAAAATATAGCAAAAAGTTCCAAATTCAAAACTTTTTTTTAGTAATTGAATGAGTAACAGAAAACATATTTCAATATGGGTCCTTCCGACATGTGAAGTAGCTCGATTTTCGATTTGACAGAACCAGAGAACCAGAAAAAAATGGCACACGCGATTTGTATGGGAAACGTCAAGTTGCCAGGGGGTTGCACAGAACCGACTGCCGACTGAATCCAAACATCCAGAGCATGAATGATGAGGCGAAAACGAAACAAAAACTCCGCGGACGTCGCTCTCTGTCTGACACACACGCTGCATGTGTGTTAGTGTGGTAGAAAAGAATCCTGCTTTCGAGCTGGATAGGTTTCGACTAGTTTCGATCGATTTCAACTTGCTCCGTTGAACAACGACCAGACCTGTTTCGACCAAAACATGAGCCCATTGAACAACGACCACTTGACAGAAACTAGTCGAAACCAATCGCTACTTACGATTGAACGAAGCTAAAAATAACAAATATAAAGTACAAAGTTTAAGAAACTTCTCAAAATTGACCAACAATTTGAAAGTTTAATAAAATTTAAAAACAATCAATGGCTTGATTTAACACATTAGTAACGGATGAGATGAATGATTAATTGTGTTTAATTATATTCCATCCTGTACATATTTATATAAGAGTGTTCTTTTGCTGCACCTCTTTCAAGATGACATCGACCATGGTTGTTTATTTCGGAAACTTCAAAACCGGCTGTTTACTTTTGCTTTTTCGCGACAAACGGTATCACATAACAGTTTTCGGTTTCCTCGAGTTCCGAAGTTTTTCGGAGTTTTAATGCAATCCTGCATTTCTGAGTTTTTGTATTTATTGAAAATAGTCTACAGTTTTAATGCTGTATTTAAGAATTATCAGTAGGTAATATAACAGAAAATAAAAGACTTTTGCATTGATTTTCCTTCACTGAAAATTATTTAACCTATTCTGCCAAAATCTTCCGCTTAAACTTGTCGTTAAAAATCTTCGATAATGTTTAATATTTGGTACTATCTTGATCTAAGGGTTTTGGCTAATGGAACCAGTCACCGGATGTTTCTGCCCCATTTACGGGATAGCAGCGCAATTGCGTTCGAATCCAAAAACTATACAAAAAGATATCTCACCACCACCGCCCTTAATTTCAAACGACGAAAAACGGCAGAGGAAAAGGTAAAAAGTTTTAATAATTTCAAGTTTATGCACAACATTATTGATTATTCTTTCTTCCAGAAAGCCCCTCGTGTGATTGAGTTTTCCCCCAAGAAAAAGAACTCATCACAGAACGGCGAAGTGGTAGACGTATGGCGCAACATGACCGTTGCCGATTTGGCCAAAACAAGTTCCTTAAGCTTGGAACACATCCAGGAGGTTATGCTCTACGTCAAGGGAGCCGGAAGCATTGAACCGAAGGCTCGGTTAGAAGATCAGAAAATCGTCAAAGAAATTCTAAGCAAATGCGGACTTCGGATGAAGATCGTGGCCCAGCCGGAACGAAGTGTCATCGAAGAGGAAGCCAAAGACAAAGACGTTGTGCCTAGACCTCCGCCGTTGGAGGAAAACTTAAAACAACGACCTCCGGTGGTGACAGTCATGGGTCATGTCGATCATGGCAAAACCACTCTTCTGGATTCGTTGCGAGGAGCTTCGGTTGCGGCAAGTGAAGCCGGAGGAATTACTCAGCACATCGGAGCATTCACTGTTGAGTTAGATAACGGAGAGAAGGTTACGTTCTTGGACACTCCAGGACACGCTGCGTTCAGTGCCATGCGAGCCAGGGGAGCCAATTTGACGGATATTATTGTGCTGGTGGTGGCTGCCGACGATGGAGTTATGGAACAAACGAAAGAGGTTTTGCAACTTGCTAAGGAGGCAAAAGTTCCTATAATTGTGGCCATTAATAAAATTGACAAACCGGGCTCTAACTCCGATCGAGTACGAAAGGAACTGGCCCAGCATGGGTTGGCCCTGGAAGGCAGCGGGGGAGACACAATCGCCGTAGAGGTGTCCGCTTTAAAGGTAAATTAAGATTTCTCATGTTACCAAAATAATGTCCGTATAAATCTTGATTAATTTGTAGGGTCTTCATTTAGAGGAGCTCACGGAAGCCGTTAGCACCCAGGCCACCTTGATGGATCTCCGGGGAGAATATGTTGGTCTCATGGAGGGTGTGGTCGTCGAATCCAAAGTCGACAGCCACCGAGGGAAACTTTCGACGGCCATCGTCACTCGGGGAACGCTGAAAAAAGGCAGCGTGCTAGTCAGTGGATTGGCATGGGCCAAAGTGAGGGGTCTGTTCGACCATGCTGGTCACCCTGTATCGGAAATTACACCCGGTATGCCAGTGGAGATTCTGGGTTGGCGAGAACTTCCTTCAGCCGGCGATATCATACTGGAAGTGGACTCGGAACGGACTGCCCATTCCGTGATGCGTTGGAGGGAAGCGAAATCCATGTTGGAAAAAGCTGAAGGTGAAAAGGATGCAATCACTTTGAAGCAAATGGAACACGACGAAAAGTACAAAGCCGAAAGGGAACAGCAGCGACTTGCTGGATTTTATCGTCGACGCCACAAAGGTCCAAAACCTAAGGAATCGGGACCGGAAGATCCAACGCCTAAGGTGAACGTCATAATCAAGGGTGATGTTCATGGATCGGTAGAAGCCATACTCGATGTTTTGGATACCTACGATGGCAGTGCACATTGCCGTTTAAATGTTGTCCATTACGGAGTGGGCGATGTAATACAAAGTGATCTAGAAATGGCACGACTCTTCAACGCTGTTATATATGCGTTTTCCGTAAAGACACCAAATCCAGCACCGAAAGACGTTGGTATTCGCCCGGTTAATATAATCTATCGGTTAGTGGATGATTTGAAGAAAGAGATAAATACGAAACTGCCTCTCGTAGACGTAGAAGAGCAATTAGGGGAGGCCAACGTACTGCAGCTGTTTGACATAAACGAAGGAAGGAAAAAGGTGACAGTGCTCGGGTGTCGATGCACCAAAGGAGTGCTCAAAAAGGCATCCAAATTCAAGTTGGTTCGAGCTGGAGAAACGCTGGCCGAAGCCATCGAACTGGATTCGATGAGACACCTGAAAAACGAAGTCGATGCCATCAAGAAGGATGTTGAGTGTGGGCTGAGGCTAGCCGATCAAGACATTGCCGTTAAAGCAGGGGACACATTGGTTTGCTACAAAATCAACCAAGAACCCCAGGAAACGGATTGGGATCCTGGATTCTAAAGGTGATGTTTGAGGGGTGAGTTATCAATTTACTAGCAAATATTAAAAGCTCTTGGGCGAAAAGTTATTTAGAGCTTTTTCGAATTCGATGACCAATCCTTTGAATTCTTTTTTTTCATGTTCGGAGATAGAAGAGCGTTAGAATTTTAGATACTATTAACAAAAATGTCTCAAAAATAACAAAAACGAAAAAATTACAGAATAAAAAACTGAACTAGATAATCGCAATAACTTAAATGACAAAAAAATACAAAAAATTCGGATCTAAATATTTTTTTAAATATTCCAAGATTTCACCAGAATTACCAAAAGACCAAATTGACTTAAATTTCAAAATGTCTGAAAATAAAAAAAAATCCCCAAACGACTTTAATGTCAAAAATGACAAAAGTTACAAAAATGGCTACAATAACAGAGTGACAAAATTGAAAAAAATAATAAAAAATGACACAAATGAAAAAAATTCACAAAAATGCCAAATGAACAAAAATGATAAAAATTAAAAAAATATAATAATAAAAAAAAATTGTAAAAATTTAAAAAAAAATCATAAAAAATGACAAAATCCCTTTTTTTAATTACTAAAAAAAATTATTGAAAAATTTAAAAGCGATGAATACAAAGTGAAAGATTCCACTTTAAAGGTAGAAAATCTTGAGATGGATAGCCTTTATATTCCACAAGAATTAAGATACAAAATTAACCGCAATATGAAGTTGGCCTACATTCTGGCATGATTATTTTCCTATTTAATATCGTGTAGTTTATATTCGTCGAAACATCGATAGTTCGCTGGAACATCATCAACCAACAGAAATCAATCCAGTACCGAATGAACCAGTCTCCATCGGAAAGTAGAAATCTACTTTGTTCGATGTTTATTTAAGCTCCGAAAGCTGATGTTTTGATTGTAGGCACTCTCAGTCTGTAGAATCGATACCCCTGATGTTAATGTGTTCAGTGTACATATCTGTTACTGTCCAGCGTTTTCTCGGCGACAAAACAAAACTTCAAAAGCATCGATTACTATTGGACTGAGATATGTTCTGATACAATGGTTCTGACATTTTCGTTTTGCATTGCAGTTGTTTGAAAACTATTTAAGAATTTGAAGAAACGTGTAATGTTCGTGAAAATACTAAACGTATCTCCACATGATGGTGTGAATGTGATTTTACCCACCATGCAATCGAACGGTTTTCAGTCAGTTGGTTAAACGCACAACCAAAACATAATAAGACGCAAGATTGCTTGAGCTTTTAAAAACGAAAGATAAGTTATTGGGCGACCTCCCCGAAAGTGCAGAGATTGCCGCGCCATTCGGTTTCGTTGGCTGCAGCTCTCAGTTCGCCAACGAGTCTCATGGGCAGATGCAGCAGTCTCTTTATTACTGCACTTCCAACAGCATCATCGAGTTCAACCAAAACATACTTCCAACTCCAAAAACCCCAAAGTCCAACTCCAGATTAGGTTTCATGTTAGCAAGAACGTAAATTATACCGACGCTTAACGCTCATTCGTTCTGTTTCTGTTTGGAAGAAAAAACATTTTCCCAGTACAACTACTTGACTCGGCGCTGATCTGCCCCAGGGTAGGCTGACTGATGGCTGGCTAGTCAGTCCCTCTCAATCTTTCCCCCCCTCCCGCTGGTTTCCATCCCGCGAAAAGGTGTGATGCAATAAAACTTTTCCCAGTGCATTTATTATTGTTCGGGCGTGGCGAGATGTTGCATATTTCATCTTTTGATTGTCGACCGTGGCGCGGTTAGCTTGAAAGTCAGAGCCGAATTGAAGTTGTTTTTTTGGCTTTAAGTTCTGCCGCAATTCAGTTTGATGATTGATGATTTCTGTGATACCAATTCGATTTCGAAAGCTGTTTCGTTATGTTTTGCCACCATCATACAAAGAATTTTATAAAAATCGTTCTATATCTGCAATCGATACATAAATTTCTATTTTAAATTATTTTTTGTAGATCATCAACGATTTTACTCCTCCAATGAAACCTCAAATTATAACCTTTACTCCATTCAGTATTCTTATTCATACCCGGATGGAGCATTTCATTCTTCAAAATAGTTTCTCGAAACTTTGAAAGTTTCTCTGAAATTTTGCTACTGCACAAATCTAATTGTGAACGATAATAACATGTTTTTGATAAAGAATTTGAATTAACACAAGCAGCATGTGCCCTTCTAATATTGATGTGTTCTTGTTATCCCTTTTCGAAGCATTTGTGCTGCGACATCGATGAAACGTGCTTAGGCATTTTTGACGGTCGCCATAGACGAAGATACACTGAATATAAACTCTTTTTTCATTTCGAGGCGCCGTGTTTCCAAAAATCCCTACACTTGCTAATACTGATAGCAAGTGTAGGGATTTTTGGAAACACTTTCCTGTTTTTCTTTATGAAATTTGAGTATTCTCGACAACTTTTATTCATTTCCTTTTTAAAATTTAATATTTTTCTGGGTACCAGATTCTTAATTCAAATCTATTTCATTCAAATTCGGCAATGAATAATATGTTGAAGGAAAAATTGAAAAGAATTACAGGATCTGTGAAGCTCTAACTTATTTAAGATTTCAAAACTCATAAGCTCAGTCAGATTCGCACTTTGAAATGTATTTAGGTATTTCTATTCTTAGTTTTGTTAATTTACTTTTTTCACTCATTTCCGGTCAAATTTCCCTGTAAATCAATCCCAAGAAATGTAGTGTTCCAAATAAAAAAAAAACTACGCCAGATTTATCACATCTTCTGAATCTAACCTTATCAGCGCACTTCAAGCATGGAAATCTATAATAAGGTAGTGGAAAATCTATTTTCCGAATCGATAACCTCGTCATCTCCCACCGAGCGAGACTGAGCTGAGCTGGCCCCTGTGAGAAGAAGCTCGATGGCAAGATCGTGCCGTGTCGTCGGTCCCATCATAACCATTCAGAAGCTCAGTCCTCAGTTCAGTTTTCTAAGGAGGGATCCCGCCGAAAACCATGCGGCCAGCCTGGCGAAGGTCCCTCACATGTGTGTATTGCATGTTGTTATTTTTTGTCGCTCATATTCCCATCAAAGGGCATAAAATATTCATTATGCTTATTATTGTTTTGCTTCGGCTGCTTCGGCGGCCTCTTCTCTATCGGAATCGGGCCCTGGGATATCATTTACATACGCTCTGGGTGTGATTTGTGTGTAAGCGTGTGTGTGTGTGTGTGTATGTTTGTTATGTTGCCCGTTTTGCTTACTGTTGTTGGAAGGAAGTTATTCTCCGCATATTGTCAGCATAAGAAGAAACATAAAATCCAGGCCAAAGCTGTAGCAACAAACCCGCGCACCATTCCAGATATTCCAGATTGCCACGCAGATTTATTTTTTCGGCGGGCGTTTTCTGTTGTTGTTTCAACTGACTTCCCGAAGTGTAGATAGGCACCTCTTCCAGTCAGTAGGAGTAAGTATCTGGTCTCAAGGGTTCTGCGAAAGCCGGGCATTAAGGAATAGTCCTCTCGGTACTACTCGGTAGTCATCGACAAGACAGTCGTGAGACGCCAGTTTAGGGTCTTTTGGGATGTTAATATTTTTTTGTTTTTTTTTCTTCTACTGGGAATGACTAAAGACTTTATGACACCATTGAGTATAAGTATGACTCTTCGGTTATTTGGTTTGAATATTGTTTGAACACTCGAGAAGTAAGCCCTTTTTAAAGCGAATGAACTATGTTAATCATACTTATTTTGTCTTGAAAAAAAATGTGACACTTATTTTCGACTCATACTTGAATTTCATGATTTTGCTTCATTAATCAATTCAGTTGATCTCAAAAATGACAAAAATGACAAAACTGACGAAAATGACAAAACTGACAAAAATGACAAAAATGACATAAATTACAAAAATGACAAAAATAACAATAATGACAATAATGAAAAAAATTACTAAAATGACAAAAATGACAAAAATTACAAAAATGACAAAAATGACAAAAATGACAAAAATGACAAAAATGACAAAAATGACAAAAATGACAAAAATGACAAAAATGACAAAAATGACAAAAATGACAAAAATGACAAAAATGACAATAATGACAAAAATGACAAAAATGACAAAAATGACAAAAATGACAAAAATGACAAAAAAGACAAAAATGACAAAAATGACAAAAATGACAAAAATGACAAAAATGACAAAAATGACAAAAATGACAAAAATGACAAAAATGACAAAAATGACAAAAATTGCAAAAATGACAAAAATGACAAAAATTACAAAAATTACAAAAATTACAAAAATTACAAAAATTACAAAAATTACAAAAATTACAAAAATTACAAAAATTACAAAAATTACAAAAATTACAAAAATTACCAAAATTACCAAAATTACCAAAATTACCAAAATTACCAGAATGACCAAAATGACAAAAATGAAGAAAAAAAAGAGAAAAAATGACCAAAATGACAAAAATGACCTAAATGACCAAAATGACAAAAACGAAAAAAAGAAAAAAAATGACAAAGATGACAAAAGTGACAAAAATGACAAAAATGACAAAAATGACAAAAATGACAAAAATGACAAAAATGACAAAAATGACAAAAATGACAAAAATGACAAAAATGACAAAAATGACAAAAATGACAAAAATGACAAAAATGACAAAAATGACAAAAATGACAAAAATGACAAAAATGACAAAAATGACAAAAATGACAAAAATGACAAAAATGACAAAAATGACAAAAACGACCAAAATGACAAAAATGACAAAAACGACAAAAATGACAAAAATGACAAAAATGACAAAAATGACAAAAATGACAAAAATGACAAAAATGACAAAAATGACAAAAATGACAAAAATGACAAAAATGACAAAAATGACAAAAATGACAAAAATGACAAAAATGACAAAAATGACAAAAATGACAAAAATGACAAAAATGACAAAAATGACAAAAATGACAAAAATGACAAAAATGACAAAAATGACAAAAATGACAAAAATGACAAAAATGACAAAAATGACAAAAATGACAAAAATGACAAAAATGACAAAAATGACAAAAATGACAAAAATGACAAAAATGACAAAAATGACAAAAATGACAAAAATGACAAAAATGACAAAAATGACAAAAATGACAAAAATGACAAAAATGACAAAAATGACAAAAATGACAAAAATGACAAAAATGACAAAAATGACAAAAATGACAAAAATGACAAAAATGACAAAAATGACAAAAATGACAAAAATGACAAAAATGACAAAAATGACAAAAATGACAAAAATGACAAAAATGACAAAAATGACAAAAATGACAAAAATGACAAAAATGACAAAAAAGACAAAAATGACAAAAATGACAAAAATGACAAAAATGACAAAAATGACAAAAATGACAAAAATGACAAAAATGACAAAAATGACAAAAATGACAAAAATGACAAAAATGACAAAAATGACAAAAATGACAAAAATGACAAAAATGACAAAAATTACAAAAATGACAAAAATTACAAAAATTACAAAAATTACAAAAATTACAAAAATTACAAAAATTACAAAAATTACAAAAATTACAAAAATTACAAAAATTACAAAAATGACAAAAATTACAAAAATTACAAAAATTACAAAAATTACAAAAATTACCAAAATTACCAAAACTACCAGAATGACCAAAATGACAAAAATGAAAAAAAAAACGAAAAAATGACCAAAATGACAAAAATGACCTAAATGACCAAAATGACAAAAACGAAAAAAAGAAAAAAATGACAAAGATGACAAAAGTGACAAAAATGACAAAAATGACAAAAATGACAAAAATGACAAAAATGACAAAAATGACAAAAATGACAAAAATGACAAAAATGACAAAAATGACAAAAATGACAAAAATGACAAAAATGACAAAAATGACAAAAATGACAAAAATGACAAAAATGACAAAAATGACAAAAATGACAAAAATGACAAAAATGACAAAAATGACAAAAATGACAAAAATGACAAAAATGACAAAAATGACAAAAATGACAAAAATGACAAAAATGACAAAAATGACAAAAATGACAAAAATGACAAAATTGACAAAAATGACAAAAATGATAATAATGACAAAAATGACAAAAATGACAAAAATGACAAAAATGACAAAAATGACAAAAATGACAAAAATGACAAAAATGACAAAAATGACAAAAATGACAAAAATGACAAAAATGACAAAAATGACAAAAATGACAAAAATGACAAAAATGACAAAAATGACAAAAATGACAAAAATGACAAAAATGACAAAAATGACAAAAATGACAAAAATGACAAAAATGACAAAAATGACAAAAATGACAAAAATGACAAAAATGACAAAAATGACAAAAATGACAAAAATGACAAAAATGACAAAAATGACAAAAATGACAAAAATGACAAAAATGACAAAAATGACAAAAATGACAAAAATGACAAAAATGACAAAAATGACAAAAATGACAAAAATGACAAAAATGACAAAAATGACAAAAATGACAAAAATGACAAAAATGACAAAAATGACAAAGATTACCAAAATTACCAAAATTACCAAAATTACCAAAATGACAAAAATTACCAAAATTACCAAAATTACCAAAATTACCAAAATTACCAAAATTACCAGAATGACCAAAATGACAAAAATGAAGAAAAAAAACGAGAAAATGACCAAAATGACAAAAATGACCTAAATGACCAAAATGATAAAAACGAAAAAAAGAAAAAAATGACAAAGATGACAAAAGTGACAAAAATGACAAAAATGACAAAAATGACAAAAATGACAAAAATGACAAAAATGACAAAAATGACAAAAATGACAAAAATGACAAAAATGACAAAAATGACAAAAATGACAAAAACGACAAAAATGACAAAAATGACAAAAATGACAAAAATGACAAAAATGACAAAAATGACAAAAATGACAAAAATGACAAAAATGACAAAAATGACAAAAATGACAAAAATGACAAAAATGACAAAAATGACAAAAATGACAAAAATGACAAAAATGACAAAAATGACAAAAATGACAAAAATTACAAAAATTACAAAAATTACAAAAATGACAAAAATGACAAAAATGACAAAAATGACAAAAATGACAAAAATGACAAAAATGACAAAAATGACAAAAACGACAAAAATGACAAAAATGACAAAAATGACAAAAATGACAAAAATGACAAAAATGACAAAAATGACAAAAATGACAAAAATGACAAAAATGACAAAAATGACAAAAATGACAAAAATGACAAAAATGACAAAAATGACAAAAATGACAAAAATGACAAAAATGACAAAAATGACAAAAATGACAAAAATGACAAAAATGACAAAAATGACAAAAATGACAAAAATGACAAAAATGACAAAAATGACAAAAATGACAAAAATGACAAAAATGACAAAAATGACAAAAATTACAAAAATTACAAAAATTACAAAAAATACAAAAATTACAAAAATGACAAAAATTACAAAAATTACAAAAATCACAAAAATTACAAAAATTACAAAAATTAGCAAAATTACCAAAATGACAAAAATTACCAAAATTACCAAAACTACCAGAATGACCAAAATGACAAAAATGAAAAAAAAAACGAAAAAATGACCAAAATGACAAAAATGACCTAAATGACCAAAATGACAAAAACGAAAAAAAGAAAAAAATGACAAAGATGACAAAAGTGACAAAAATGACAAAAATGACAAAAATGACAAAAATGACAAAAATGACAAAAATGACAAAAATGACAAAAATGACAAAAATGACAAAAATGACAAAAATGACAAAAATGACAAAAATGACAAAAATGACAAAAATGACAAAAATGACAAAAATGACAAAAATGACAAAAATGACAAAAATGACAAAAATGACAAAAATGACAAAAATGACAAAAATGACAAAAATGACAAAAATGACAAAAATGACAAAAATGACAAAAATGACAAAAATGACAAAAATGACAAAAATGACAAAAATGACAAAAATGACAAAAATGACAAAAATGACAAAAATGACAAAAATGACAAAAATGACAAAAATGACAAAAATGACAAAAATGACAAAAATGACAAAAATGACAAAAATGACAAAAATGACAAAAATGACAAAAATGACAAAAATGACAAAAATGACAAAAATGACAAAAATGACAAAAATGACAAAAATGACAAAAATGACAAAAATGACAAAAATGACAAAAATGACAAAAATGACAAAAATGACAAAAATGACAAAAATGACAAAAATGACAAAAATGACAAAAATGACAAAAATGACAAAAATGACAAAAATGACAAAAATGACAAAAATGACAAAAATGACAAAAATGACAAAAATGACAAAAATGACAAAAATGACAAAAATGACAAAAATGACAAAAATGACAAAAATGACAAAAATGACAAAAATGACAAAAATGACAAAAATGACAAAAATGACAAAAATGACAAAAATGACAAAAATGACAAAAATGACAAAAATGACAAAAATGACAAAAATGTCAAAAATGACAAAAATGACAAAAATGACAAAAATGACAAAAATGACAAAAATGACAAAAATGACAAAAGTGACAAAAGTGACAAAAATGACAAAAATGACAAAAATGACAAAAATGACAAAAATGACAAAAATGACAAAAATGACAAAAATGACAAAAATGACAAAAATGACAAAAATGACAAAAATGACAAAAATGACAAAAATGACAAAAATGACAAAAATGACAAAAATGACAAAAATGACAAAAATGACAAAAATGACAAAAATGACAAAAATGACAAAAATGACAAAAATGACAAAAATGACAAAAATGACAAAAATGACAAACCACGCTGGGCAGCATTTTCGTTGTCCAATAAAATTGTTTAATAATTGATCGACTCACAAATAACCCTAAATTATTCCATTTTGTTCGACGTCGCCGTTCCGTTGCGGCCGTTTGAGCTTGAAATCAGAATTTTCCGCCTAATAACACTGCATTTCATTCAAAGCCGAAGAATAGCATCACGTGAGGGCAAAAATTTGCTCGGCCCCTCGGGGCAATCGAAGGATGAAGCAACGAACAGGGAAAAAATGCATTTCGCAATTCATGACAGTCGCACGAGTTCCTGGAGATAACAACAGCAGCAGCAAAAAACTATCAAAACGTCTCTCGTGCGGCGCGCCAAGAACGGAACAACAAACAATAACATCGTTGAAAACCCGATTCTTGATCCCCTCCCTGCGTTCCGACTCACAACTTTAGCGTCATGGAGAATCATCGGAGTTTCTTTTGATGGCAAATCAAAAGAAAGACAACTTTTCCTCGAATTTGCTGCTGAGCCTTGGTCTGTGGAGCTGATGCTTTTGAAGCGTCTCCTCCGGAATGCCGTCAGCTATTTTGTGGGGACTATACAAATTTTCAGTCACGCCGATGCCACCTTTGTCGGGGTCCTGGAATCAAAGAAAGGTCTGGCGTTTTCACAATCGAGTCCTCCGGCGTACGATGAAGTTGACGAATCGATTGATCGCCGGACACATTTGTGCTGCACTGAAATCGCACAAACTTTCACAAGATAACCAGGGTGCGAAACGAAAAAAATATTCATTCAAACACAAATCGATCCTGGTGTATTGAATGTGCAAATGAATACCGTTAAAAAAAGTTCCAAGAATATATGTAAGTGATTTCAGGAACAAGAATCTTGACAACAGAAGTAAAAATCACAGTCGCCCAAAAAAACTGAATTAACGATCCATCATTTCAAAGTATGTACATCACTTATCCAAAAACCGTAGCCCGAATCCTTCAAATCAACTACCAACGCAGTCTAAAATGTCACAAGCGGAACTTGATAAGCGAACGATCCGCCTCGCCCCTTGTAATATACAGTGAAATTGAGTTCATTGCGATAAATAATTGAAGGAAAAAAAAGGCACGAAAGCACAGCATGATGGAAGCTGCACTTGTGAAATGATGGCGGCAAACCGGCTTCTATTCGGGCGAAAAAAATCTCCATGATGCTTGAAGCGGACGACAACGAGTACCAGTGAAAAAAGTGTGATTCTAAACCGTGCCAAGTTCTACTACACAAATCCACGCACTAGTAACGGAACATCAGGAGGAAAGTTGCTCTAGTTTTGGCTGTTTTTATTCCTACTATCACAGTGAGTGCGCCCACTCTGTGGGGACAAAGCATTAAATGGACCGGACGCCCAGAAAAAGTTAACATTTTGCATCTTCCGGTTACCGGTTGCTTTCAGGAAAAGGGAGTACTGTATGCGAAAAGTTTCGCCCCCCTAAACGGAACGAGTATGGGGGGATGAATTGATAAAGAGCTATGCGACGTTATGTAATTTGAGTTATGTAATGAAAGTTGAAGTGATGGAAACAACGAGTTATGATTCCTACTGTGGTACCGATTAGCGGTATTTAATTTTGGACAATCGTCAGGAAATATGTCCTTTCTCAAGCTTCAGAAAGATATGAAAATTTTTGAGGCAATCGATTCAAGTTCATCTATCCCTAGCCAGAGCCTTTTTTTTCTTATAATATTACTTCATATTTAAATTCAAGAATAATGATTGATTTCGTATAGTGCTCCGACTTTCTTGGAAGTATATATTCTCTATCAATTACGAAACAAACTTGCAGGATCTCATCTCGAAACACTCCACTATCAGAACAGGCAACTCATAGGCCGTTTTAATACAAGAAAGATTGTTGCTAGTCGATGGGCTGTAGCAATTTTATCACAAACGACTTCCTGCGAAACGCTGATTACAGAAAAAAAAACCGGCGTCTCTTCTCATTCAATGAAAATTCTTGGTGGCCACACTTGGTGTGACCTAAAAATAAACTAATTACGCGCCTTGTTCGCTAGTTATGAATGGCTCAAATTTTGTGCTAAAAAAATGAAACACAAAATCCAAAACTGATAACTACGACCAATTGTGTCTCGAGTGCCGAAATGTGGTTTTCCGTTTTATTTCGGAAGTTTTAGATAAAAATAGCGGTTTAGGAGTGATTTCTGGGAGTAACTAGAAGTAATCGTTCGGACATTTTATTTTAAAATCAGTAACTTAGTTGGTTGATTTTTGTATGTCATCATAACTGCGTTTCCGATTTCAAATTTTTAAGCTTAACAATTTGGTCATGAGAACTTCGTTTTAGTTTGAAACTCATCCATGATTTTTTTTCAGAAATTTTTAGTAACGTTTGCATGAGTAAATTTGAACATATTTTGTACTAAAAATCAACACCGTTTTTGTCTCTTCTGTGGAACCAAGCCTGGTAATGTTTTGTGCCAATTTATAAAATCTTGGAAGGGAATTCTCCGCTGAACAACTTTGTTGGAGACCGTAACTACGTATCTAATTAGGCAAAATACATCTTTTACATGTCCTCAAGCCTAGCCTAGAATCAGCTGGCTACATACGAAAATTGGTGGACTCTCTCCTTTTTATGTATGTATACCTTACAACTGGTTTTTTTTTCGGGAACAGGAAAATTATACAGGGTGACCAAAGCTTTTTCATTTTGAAATCCCGGTTTTCCCTGGTTTTCGCAGTCAAAAAATCAAGGTTTTCCAGACTTTTAAGCTTCAGATAGAACTGGAAAAACCATATTTCAGTTATTTATTATTGAATTCAAGATCTTCTTTGATACAAATGTAGCTTCTTCATACTTAAACAAAATCCGGATAAAATTATTCGTCACGGTTTCGAATAAATTCTCGATTTTTTTCCTGTAACACGGTCCATGAATTGGCACACACCGTCCTCGTCCATCGTTTTAGCTGTCTTATTCCACCAGGTCTTTTTCTGATTGATGTCTTTGACAACCTTTCCCTTTGCCTTGAGTCTCCTCTTCATGATTGCCCAGCAGACCCGTGCGAAGGATCCGCTCATGGGGCGGTAATCGAAATTCAGCGAGAAATAACAATGCTACCTAAAATGCACAAAAAAATAGGAAATTGGCTACCAGCACCATCTTTCAATTTACTACCATCTATGTGAATTGCACCAACCTCTCTTCGAGATGATGTCACTTTTCACCAGGGCAAGAAGTTAGTTATATATATATTGAAAATACATCCGCTTTTGAAAGAAATAAAATCAGAATTTTTATGTTAAAAAAAAAAAACAACAGATAATCAATAGTTTTGAATCAAAATATAAAATGAGATGCACGATTAAAAATTGAAAAAGGCATTTAGATTGTAAGTTGACATCATAATCCGAAAATTAATTTAAGAATTTGTTAAAAATGATAATTAGTGAGTGAGATGATAAGATTTACAGCTCAGAGTTAAGAAACTGTTTGTTAATAACATTTAATTTCAGTATCTTTTCCTCATTTATAAATGAACGGTTGATTTATGATCCCGAAGTGTTGTCTAGAGTTTAGAGCCTGAATTATTTCTAAATCCGGGCAATTTTGTTGGCCAAATCCGGGCATAGGACTTCAAAATTTGGTAAATACCACCTTATTATTTAAAAAAAAAATACAAGAATACAACAGTTGAAACATTTTATTTTCCATGAAAACACATCAGCAAATTTTAAATCGTGTTTTCGGGTACCAAAAAACCGTTCATAGTTATTATGATACAACTTTCTAGAAAAAGGTTTGTTTTTAAACGCAAAAACGCAATTTAAGGTTTTTGTTAGATTTTGCAAATAAAGTGAATAAATCCGGGCATTTTTCAGCGAAATTCGAGCAATCGGGCCGTACCGAACTTATTGTTAATTTTGTCTAAAAAAACCGGCAATCTGTTAAGCTTGATTTAGAAAACATTGAATTACCACAACAAATGGGAATTTTCTTAAAAGAAAACAAATTTTAATTTGCATAATAGAGTTTAATTTGATACGAAGAAAAATGAAGGTTATTTTATTTTGATAACATCAAAGGCAGAAATTGAAACATTTTTTAATGTTCATGTTCATGTTCAAATTTTTCCAGTTTTAAAAATTGACGGCTAATTTAATTAAATATTTCATTGAAGGCTTACGTTAAAAACGTAAAGGTTTGAAAATTTGAATGAGCTATTGGAAATTGATTATAAATAATAACGTTGAAAGAATAAATTATCAGTTTAGTAAATATTACAGTTTAAAATTATGCTTAAGAATGCTACTTCGAATCTTCTGTTGCAGTTTTGGAAAATGAATTAAAAAATCTTGATGGATTCAAAAAGAATATTTTAAAACACAGAAATAAGGGAAACGTATATTATATTTGAGTCTGGAAGTGGATAGAAAAATATCTTAAAAGAAAAATTTAAAACATCTGTATAATCTCTTGAAGATATTCTTTCCTGGAAAATACAGCCAAAAAACCAATGCCAAAAAACTGTGCTATGGTTAGTCGCTAGGGGAATGTGTTTTAATATAGGAAAAGTAGGAAATTTATACATTTATAAAAAAACGTCTGAACGAATACAAATGGAATCATAGGGTTGTATTGAAGAAAAATTTTGGAAAATATGCAAACCTTTGTAAATTATTTGTATGTTTTTTGAATAAATAGCTTTGTTTTATAAAAAAAAACAGCGCAAGATTTCTAGTTCAAAATTCCAAACTCTGATTTTTTTTTCACTGTCAATTGACATATTAGGTACTGGAAAGGACAAATGATACATACAATACATCAAATTTCAAGATTTATAGTATTTAAAGGAAAATTGTACTTTTAGAACATAATTTTATTGAATTGAAGAGCAATGAATACATCCAAAAAAATGAAATAATGGGACTTCAAAATTTGGTAAATTAATTTGAAAAAAATTATTTTTAGTTGAAAAATGAAAAAATATTTCTTTGACATTTTTGAAGAAAAATTACAAATAAAAACATTGAACCTTTTTTAAAAACTTATTCATTAAATTAAATTTAACCCTTTAAAATGTTGAATTGAGCACTGTGCAGAATGAAAAATTTCAAACAAAAGTTTAAGCTGAAAGTGGTTTCTTGAAATTTATTTCGTAGCAGCACAAACATTTATTTTTTATCACTTTGAGTGATTTTTAATTAAACGATTGGTGTTGGGGTTTTGACTTTTATCTATCCAATCTGGTCGCAAGTACCTAGTAGGTACTTATCTGTCACATGGCTAGATTTTATGAATGAATTTGTGAAGTTAAAATGGTTGGTTCCAAATTCTAAACTTGGTTTAACTTCTTAAGAGAAACCTCTTTGAAAGTTAATGTAGGGTTTTAGGTGTTATGATTTGAGTCTGAATACTATAGTTAAATGTAATTGCAATTCAAAATTTATCATAAAAATTTGGTAAGGATTTGAAGTATTCCACCGGAGGCGAGCCAATTTTCTCACATGTTTGTTAATACTCATTTTTTAACACCTTTCCGGGTACAGTTATTTTCCATTATTATGGTAGCCTAATTTCTTAAACTGAATTTTTTTTTCGAAAAAATCTTAATGGAGGGGAAGGGGGGTGTTAGCCTCTAACACCCCCCCCCCTCCCGGTTTGCACGGCCTTTTTTACCCAGTTTTTCTCAATAGGGAGGACCTGGAGGCAGTTGGGTAGTTTAAGGTTTGTTTGGAACAAACTGGACCCCTTGCTCTGCATACCATTCTTGAACGACTTTGCTGTAATGACAGCTTGCCAAATCTGGCCAAAACATTACGGGATGGTCGCGGGATCGAATGAACGGCAAAATTCGTTTTTGGAGACACTCTTTTTGGTATATTCCCGACGTCATTGTTTTATTGGTGACGAAAATATTCGTTTTTTGACACAACTGCAAATGCCCTACCAAATCATAAATTTTTGTGCAAATTTGTCGAAGAAAACAAATTAAGATTTGGCTGGAACATCCCTTGAACCGTTGCCAAGTAATTTTTTTCCTGGGATTTGCCCGAAGTCAGCCTGGACATAAGTTTCATCGTCCTCCAGAAGACATCCGTCGTACTTGGAAAGCATCTGGTCGTATAGCTTCCGAACACGGATTTTGGCCACACTATTCTGTTTTATGGTCCGATTTGGTTGTTTGGAAGCTCGATACGAAATGATCCTTCCTGGAGTCGAATTCTCCTCACGGTACCATGGGCAGCACCAAATTTTGTGGCCAAATCACGGTCCGACGGATTGGAATTCCTCTTCAAAATCTTAACACGCAGTTTCCGGTTGACAGTTCCTATCCGACGATTTGCTTGAGGCTTCCGAATCGTCGTCAATGTTTCTTTATAACGTTTGCTAAAGCACCATACGGTATTTCTAGACATTTTCAGCTGTCTAGCTAGCCAAGATGCAGGCCACAATGGATTTCTCTAATAACCGTGCACAATATTTTCCCGTCTTTCGGCTTCCATGTTGATTGTTTAAAAAGTAAAGTCGATTTGCGGAATGTCAAAAATACATACGTAAAGCTGTCAAAATTCCCGACACTTTGGCGCCTAGAACTTCCAAATCCGTCCACCAGGAGCGCCACAATTTGAGCAAAAGTATATTCCGATTATAAATGATGCAAGCATTATCAACCACCGGGAGAAGAATTTGGAGTTTATAGGAATTACTTGTTTCTTTTGTTGGTTAAATCAAGCTTCTAGAATTCATTGGATTTTCCTATATTTTGTATTTGATTTATCAGCAGCTACTATTACACACTGAACTTTAAGATTTACTAGATTGACTCTATAAATTTTATTGCCAGATTTGGTTCAGTGCACGCTCCTCTATTAGGACGGAACACTTTTACTTACTTAATGATCCCGCGCCGATCCTCCGGTGCATAGGGCCGTGGTAAAAGACCTCCACTGTTGACGATCCGGAGCCAGCGACTTCACCTGGTCCCAGTCAAGATTCTCGTCGACAGTTCGGATTTCAGCGGCTAGGCTTCGCCGCCACGAGTTTCTGGGCCTGCCTCTTCTTCGATGACCTTCTGGATTCCAGTCAAGCGCCTCTCTGCAAATCTCGTTTTCATCTTTTCGCAGCGTGTGCCCAATCCATCTCCACTTACGTTCCCGAATCTCGATTTCTAGCGCCCTTTGATGACACCGGCGATGTAGTTCCTCATTCGAGATCCAGTTGCCAGGCCACCAAGCGCGGATGATGTTCCGCAGACAGCGGTTTACAAATACTTGCAGTTTTCGCGTCGTCACCGCATATGTGCACCAAGTTTCGCACCCGTACAGCAATTAGGACGGAACACATTAAAAAAAATCTTTTTCCCTCGGAGTTGAAACATCACGAGGGGAGATAAATAGAAAATAACTCAAAATCCTAATAAAATGGAATTAATTGTACACACAATTCCATACAATCCAAATTACAGGAATTCGAAAATCATCTTTTAGATCGATACTTTGGAGAATACTGAATTACAAAAGGTTTCCAAATTCTAATCATTCGTAGTTTTCATTTGGAGGTTTCATCTCTTATACTAATGCTAACAATTAAATATGGAGTCATCGTTTATGACATAACGAACTAATCCAAGAGCATGGTTGTCTATTTCTTCTCGAGTGGCTTGAAAATGCAACACACCACGAATAGTTTGTCAGATGATAGTGCAAAAAAATGTATGTGCTACGGCTTTACCACGATAAGTACTAGAAAAAATGTATTCGAACTTTTTGAGCACACTGTATAAGAAAATATAGCAAGTATCTAAAAAAACGTTTTAGAAAGCAGTTTTGGTATGTAAGACAGATATATAGGTGAACAGTAATTAATTAGGATTTCCCTTTTTTCACACTAGGTCAGGCATGAGCGAAACCGCTTCTATACAAGATTCAATTAATGCAGTCTAATAAAAATTAAATAGACCTAGCCCTAACAAAATGTACACATTACTTTTACGACCTGCGGCCTGGTGGAATCGAAAGGCGCGATAAACGGTTCCGCAAATCAGGCAGTCTTCGTCGTCGTCGTCCGGATCGATAGACCGTAGTTGTTATTCTGATGACGATGGCTGCAATATGATTTGGGACCGGCGGACTTTCCGACGAATTAGCTTGTTTGGCATCATCCAGCTGGACGCGGTCTAGTCTAGGGAAAAAAGTGGATGGGACGTGTGGGCATGGTTATGGTTCTCTCCTGCTCCAGATTTGACATTCACCGGCCGACGACGTGCCTCCGGACCACGCCAAACCAAAGGAAGAAAGTTATAGGTTTTGGACCGGTTGCAAGCTGGCTAGCTGGCGGATTGTCGACGCCTCATGTGGCGATGTGGCCAGAGGGTTTGCTACTTTCTACTCCGGTCTGAAACTGCTCGCCGTTGTCGTAGGCACAATGAATGTGGTTCTATAGAGATACTTATTTACAGCTTACACAGACAGAAGCACAGGCTTGCTAATGATGACTTCATCCCGGTGACATTTGAATCTGCTTCCAGGCCACGGATTTCATCGAAGCGCGAAAATCGCACCGAAAGGTCTTTTCCACCAGCTCGAAGCCAGATAGTTGGTGTCGGAGCGCGGTCTTGGCTAAACCATCATCCATCGACACGGTTTAGAGGAACTAACTTTTTGAAAGAGAGTCCTTCGAAAATCGGAAACCCCTAATGCCAATAATCAACGGCCTGGCCGCTGGCTTTTTCCGGAACAGTCCCGTTTGTCGGCGGCGTTATTGTCAGTGATTCAATGTAAGTCGGTGTGCGCGGCAAAAAAGTGGCGGAAAAGTAATTCCTTCCACGTGCTTGCTCCAGTTCTCGGTTTTCAAGTTCTCTGGAGCATATGAGTTCGCGTATAGTTTGACCCGGAAGAAGCGCCTTAGGGTGGTTCGTGACAAACCGTGAATCGGCACCCCACCGACAAACAGCCGGTCTTTTGGAACCACACTGAATTTCCGCACGGCAAAGACTAATGGGAAATGTGCATCCATCAGAAAAGTTTCGAGTAGGATGATGCTCAGCGGTGCATCATGCGAAAGTTTTTTTTAACAATTTTTTATCTAAACATAAAACTGGACCAGTCGCAGTCCCCGTCTGGTGGAATGTTTGTATTCCAGCTGGCAAGCAACTGATTGTTGGGAAGTGAAAATTTTGTTCCCGGTCCGGGGCGAGTTTTAATTTCGCTCCCTTTCTTCTGACCGAACCGGAGTCAGAGAAATGAGCGCCGAAAACCGATTCCGGGGAGCTACTCGGAACGCTGACTTACCCGGTCGCTAAGAGTTGCCATGCCATGAAATTGACTAATACGAACCAGGAACGCTGGCTGTTGAATGGTTGCGGTACTACGAATTAATCAAATTTTGAACCAACTTGTGTCGGGACAAACTGTGCTGGAAGTTCTTCGGAACGATTTCAGTATGCGCAGTGCTCCGTGTTTGCTGCTACTGGATGATGAAATTGAGTCCATTATGAGATAACATAAAATACTAATTGATGTGAATGTGGAGAAAGACCGCATACAATCGTTGCGCCATGGTGTTTTATCGTTATATTTAGTTTGTCGATGAGGAAATTAATCTCACAATTCTTTGTGGAACTATAGAAGTTCGATTTCTGCTTCATGAAATGAATGTGCAAATTCTTAAGAAAAATCTATGAGCATTCATGTTGTATTTTTCTTTAAAAAAATGGGCAAGAAACGGAAATTTACCCACCTCATGGTGAAACTTTCACCGTAGTATCGAAAATCTACTTGACCTTAAAAAGTGTTTAAAAATAAGTGTTAACAAGCAAGTCATAAATTAGGCTCGCTTCCGGTGGAATCTACTCTTAAATTACCCTAGGCTTAAGACATTTCAATTTACCTTTGTATTGAAACTCTAAACATGGCATACGAAACTTCTACCTTGTCATCAGAATGGGGTTTTATAAGAAGTGCAACTAAACACGAACAGAGGTTGAAACAAACCAGGAGTATAACTCTTAAGTTATAAACTTTAACTCAAAATAATATTCTACTAAATCAATGCTTTTCAATATCTAACCATGAATTTTAGGGCTCCCCGACAAACTTCAATAACCGATTCAGTATTGGTTTTTCACGTAGTTAAGTCTCTACACTTTACATTTTTTTTTAAATCCAGTTTTAAGGATAGGTATTTGGCTACTTACAAGATTTTCAAAATGTGAGCTGTGTTTTCGAAAAAAAATTAAACACTTTCTTTTTTGAATAACTTTTGAATCCGTGGATGGAATTGATGAATGAGTAATGAAGTAATGTTTACATGTGACAAATTTTGTGGCGATCTGTCAAGCGGTTTTCAAGATAGCGTTTTATAAATAAGTTATTTAAAAATAAACTGAACAGTAGGGGAGAATGAGGATACTTGATCCCTGGGGATACTTGATTCCTTAGCTATATCTCGAAACTGGAATATCTTACAAAGATCAAATCTAGAGTTTCTTTTGATTAGGTCGTATGAGCCACCTGATGTGTTTCGATAAAATCACTGTTGAAGTTTAGAAACACATTTTTAATTCTAGTATTTTAAAAATCACTGAAAATGGTCTGAAATTTCTCTATACGATTCAGAAATGAATAAAGAAGTGCTACTGTATTCGACATGGCCATTGGTTCAGTTATTTTCACTAAAGATGTTTTTATGACCTTTTGAATCTCCTACTTGGCGCTAACGTCGTTTTGCAACCGCATAAATTTTATCAGAAAACTTAATCGTATTCACCTGAAATTTCGTTATTGTCTTCGAAATGCTTGTAGTACTGAAATTTATCACAAGAGGAATCAGTAATGGTATGTCGAGGTGTCCGTTTAGTGATTTCTGGAATCGGTGCTGTAGGGGACAGTTCATAAAGAACGTTTAAGAAGCCTGGAACATTGTTGGCTACTTGCTGTGATACTCCGATAACTGTTCAAAGAGTGCAGACATTTTCCAATGCTATCATAGCTAATTTGGCTGTTTCTGTTAGGAAAAAAAGAAGATGATATTTTGCCCAATTCAAAGTTCCTTTTATTAAACTTACCTAGAAACGTTTTGATGTCATCTGTTTTATTGGCATAGCTCTAAAACCACTAGAACTAACAATTTCTTTCAACTACTAAACCTTTTAACATTTCTACTGAAGTATTTACAAAGAAAATGCATTTGGTCGCAAGAACCAAAATGCCGAACTGTTGTTTTAAGACCTTTGTTTTGCACGATAGTTCCGTGCAGTGCAAAACGTCGCAAAAACCAAAATGCACTCAAAAACAAAAAACTCATCATACGTCCTAAATTAAAATCAATTTGGTAAAGTTATTTATTGATCAAATAAAACCAAATTCTTACAAAACAAAGAACTCATATTTATCGACAGTTTGCAGTAGATAACTCGGTTTTGTTTATATTGGTTCATACGACGTAATCAAAACAAACTCTAGAAATGTTCTAGAAAAATGTGCCAAAATGAGCAAAATAACAATGCTTGCAGTTTAAAAAATTTTAACAAAATAATTGTTTAAGTAATTGAAGTAATTGAACCCTTGCCCAACAAGGCAAACTGGAACAACTTGCTAGAGAGGCTAGCCGCCTCAAGCTTGAAATTCTGGGACTGAGCGAAGTCCGTTGGCCTAATACTGGAGAACACAAGACACAATCCGGGCAAGTCCTGCTTTACTCTGGCATACGAGGAGAACATGCTACTCGGGAACGAGGAGTTGGTTTCCTGTTAAGCCCGCAGGCCTACGCGGCCCTCATTAGATGGGAACCGATAAACGAAAGAATAATCGTAGCCAGATTCAGAACACGGGTTAGAAGCCTTACAATGGTCCAGTGTTATGCGCCAACTGACGTTGCCGACTTGCAGGAGAAAGAGCAGTTTTACAGTCAACTGAACAGCGTGGTTGAGAGAATTCCGAAGGGTGACATTCAAATCCATTTGGGCGACTTCAACGCAAAGATTGGCTCCGACAATCAGGACCTTGAGCGCATCATGGGGCGCCATGGCCTAGGACAGATGAGCGAAAACGGAGAGCTGTTTGTAGAATTTTGTGGCAACAACAACATGGTGATCGGTGGATCGCTCTTCCCCCATCGACCAGCACATAAGGTCACTTGGGTATCCCGAGATGGCCGAACAGAAAATCAAATTGACCACATCTGCATCAGCCGAAAATCGAGAAGGAGCCTTCTTGATGTCCGCAACAAGCGAAGCGCAGACATTGCATCTGACCATCACCTCGTCCTTGGCGAGATACGACTGAGAGTTGCACGTATCCAACGGCGCGAGGAGAAAGTCGGGTGTCGATACGACGTCCGCCGGTTGGAGAATCCAGAGGTGAAAAGGGCATACGTTGAACAGCTAGAATCCCGAGCCTCGGAGCTGCCGACAGACGGAACAGTCGAAGAACAGTGGTGTGGAATCAAGAATGCCTTTATCACGACGAGCCATGGTACTCTCGGTAAAGTTTGTGGAAGAAGGAGTGAATGGATGTCGGATGAAACTTGGAGGATGGTCGATGATCGGAGAAAGGAGAAAGTCGGAATTGAGCAGGCATGTACCGGGTCAGCCAAAGCAGCCGCCCGCTTACGATATGCGGAGCTGGAAAAGGCAGTTAAACGAGCTTGTAGACGAGACAAGAGAGCCTGGACAAACTCCCTAGCCGAAGAGGGAGAAAGAGCCGCCGCCAATGGAGATATCCGATTACTTTATGACATTTCTCGCCGCCTCAGTGGTGCAAGGACTAATGCAAGAATGCCGCTAAAAGACCAAGCAGGTCAGTTATTGACCGATCGAACAGATCAGCTCAAACGATGGACTGAGCACTTCGAACAACTCTTCCGAGTCACGAATAGCGATGGCCAACAGAATCTGCAGCTCGAAGCGCCAACAGTAAGTCGCATAAATGGCGTCAACTCGGAAGCGCCTTCGCTGGCTGAAATAGAAGCAGCAATCAAAAACATGAAATCGGGATGAATAAACCTACTTGGTTTAAAATCCCTGAGCAAAAGGATGAAATCCAACAAAGCACCTGGGATCGATTGCATCCCTGCTGAAATGCTGAAAGCCGACCCTGCCCTATCAGCACAAATGTTGCACCGTCTTTTCGCTGACATCTGGGATACTGCAACATTCCCGGCCGACTGGATGCAGGGTATCCTCGTAAAGGTCCCGAAGAAAGGAGACCTGACAGAGTGCGGTAACTGGCGAGGCATAACGTTGATCTGTACAACCCTCAAAGTACTCTGCAAAGTGATTCTGAACAGGATCCAGGAGAAAATAGACGCTACACTCCGACGGCAACAAGCTGGATTCCGATCTCGACGATCATGTGTGGACCACATCACAACGCTACGAATCATACTGGAACAAATCAACGAATTCCAGGACTCTCTTCTGCTGGTGTTCGTTGATTTCGAAAAAGCATTCGACCGACTTAACCATGAAAACATCTGGGCGGCTCTAAGGCGACGAGGGGTCCCAGAGAAACTAGTCCATCTCATTGAAGCACAGTATGAGGCATTTTCGTGCAAGGTCTTGCACGACGGTGTCTTGTCCGAACCAATCCCGGTAACTGCTGGAGTGAGACAAGGATGTATTCTATCACCGCTACTTTTCTAATCGTAATGGATGAGATTCTGATTGGATCGATTGACTGTGCACCGAACCGAGGATTGCCGTGGAATCCTTCAACAATGGAACAACTGAACGACCTTGACCTGGCTGACGATATTGTTTTGCTCGCCCAAACACAACCAGATATGCAGAGCAAACTCGACGACCTCACCGAAAGTTCCAAGGCAGCAGGTCTCAAAGTCAATGTCGGAAAGACCAAGTCGATGGAGATCAACACAGGAAATCCCTCCAGTTTCATGGTAGCTGGGCAACAAGTTGAGAAAGTGGAGTGCTTCCAGTATCTTGGTAGCCAGATAACGCCTGATGGTGGTACCAGAAAAGACATCGAAACACGGATCAGAAAGGCCCGATTTGCGTTTGCGAGTCTCCGAAACATCTGGCGGTCACGCCAGATCTCTCTACGAACAAAAATCCGAATCTTCAACTCAAACGTCAAATCCGTATTGCTGTACGGGTGCGAAACTTGGTGCACATATGCGGTAACGACGCGAAAACTGCAAGTATTTGTAAACCGCTGCCTGCGGAATATCATCCGCGCTTGGTGGCCTGGCAACTATATCTCGAATGAGGAACTACATCGCCGGTGTCATCAAAAGGCGCTAGAAATCGAGATTCGGGAACGTAAGTGGAGATGGATTGGGCACACGCTGCGAAGAGATGAAAACGAGATTTGCAGAGAGGCGCTAGATTGGAATCCAGAAGGTCATCGAAGAAGAGGCAGACCCAGAAACTCGTGGCGGCGAAGCCTAGCCGCTGAAATCCGAACTGTCGACGAGAATTTTGACTGGGACCAGGTGAAGACGCTGGCTCCGGATCGTCAACAGTGGAGGTCTTTTACCACGGCCCTATGCACCGGAGGATCGGCGCGGGATCATTAAGTAAGTAAGTAAGTAAGTAATTGAACTTTGTTTGAAAAATTTCACTAAATGTAACTTGAAGATCTTTTTTCATCACTTTAAAATGTTCCTTACATGGGAAAATTATGAAAAAAATATTTGTTCCAATGTATCAATCGTTCGAGCGTAAAATGAACTTCATAATGCCATATTTTCAAAGCAATGGAAAACTCTCAACTTTTTTCAGAAAAAGTTTTCTAAAATGTTGATTATGGGTACAATTGATCCCCTAGAGTTGGGTACAATTGATCCTCCTTGCAAATGGCATATTCTTCTTCTGAATTGATCGTTATGATTGCTGATTACGAAATTACTAATATTTATCCAAAAACTAATATTTATCAAACAATTGTCTGAAGAAAAGAGCAAAAATAATTAATTTTTTCTTAATTATAAAAAATAGCGCCTTTAAGTATGCAATGTTATTAGCGTTGAGACAAAGTTATAGAATTTTCTTCTTATGTCTGCTATAAATTGTGAAATGAGAACAAACATGACCAAAATAGTCAATTAACATTCTATCTTGGGGTTTTGTTTGATTTTCATACAAGGATTAGGGCTTCCTAAATAAAAGATCAAATCATTTTTGTTTCTTCTGTGGAACCGAGCCAGCTGACAGTTTTTGTGTCAATTTATAAAGTTCCCAAGGGAAATGTTCCGCTGAATAACTTTGTAGAAGACCGTAACTTCGTATCTTATTAGGCAAAAAAGTTATTAGCTGTTTAGCAGAGGTATGTCTTTTCGCTTTGATAAACAATAAATTCCAATGACATCCCTGCTGGGTGCCTGGCGAGGTGTTGCCTGGCTACTTTTCATGGTATACATACCTCTGTTTAACAGCTAATAGCTTTTTTGCCTAATAAGATACGAAGTTACGGTCTTCTACAAAGTTGTTCAGCGGAACATTTCCTTTGGGAATTTTATAAATTGGCACAAAAACCATCAGCTGGCTCGGTTCCACAGAAGAAACGAAAATGATGTTGATTTTTCAGTACAAAATATTCAATTTTCCCATACAAACCTAAAAGTTTAAATTTACTCATGTAAACGTTACTTAAAAATTCTGCTAAAAATCATGGATGAGTTTTGGACCAAGACGAAGCTTTTTAAACCCCAGGGTTTAAGAAATTCAAAAATGACCCCAAATCGACTCAGTCTATTGCGCATACGCTTTAGCACAGACTAATTTGCGATGATTTTAACCACTTTTTGCAATCTTTTGTCATGTGTTCGATATAATCCGTAGGCTTCACATGTTTACTCAAATACGATTTGGTATGGTCTCAAGAAGTTTTAATCGGTCTCGCTTGAGGACAAATTGGCGGATTCGTCTCCTTCGGTACACGGATTAAAAACTCTACCAGCTGTTATCAAAATTCGTATGATTGGCTCTTCTATGTCACAGATTTTTTGTTGAACCCATAATTTTGCTTAATCAACATCGATTACTACGAACAAGCTAGCGTTTATGTGAAGTTAATTTGGCCGTAGGGGATTTCTCAACTACTTATTACTAAAATAGATCATCAGCTGGTAGTTTTGGCTATTTTGCATCTTCCACAGATCGTCTGTTAATTAAGTGCTAGATATATATATTTTTAAATTTTTTTTTACGATCCATTCCGGGACATTCAGGCGAAGGTTGTCAATGAAAAATGTCTGACAGGAGATCCGCCAGGTACCTACAAAAAAGTTTTTTCGATTTACTTACGGAGTTTTCCTAAATTTCACCCCACTAACGGTTCTACCATTTTGCGCACGATTTAACCACCGGAGTTTTTTTTATCTGTTTTCTCTGCTTTTTTCGCTTGATTGATTAAACCCCTCACTTCTCTTACCTTCCTAAAATCAATCATTCTACCTTAGCTTTAGCTTTTTTTTTAAATTTTAGCTTACTATTAGATCATCAAAGACTTCTATAACGATTTATCACAAGATTTTTGGATCGCATAGGTAATTTCCAGCTGTTTTGAAATTTCTCTATGAGTCTAGACTTTTCACGATCCTGTCCAAAAATTTTGATCAATGAATTTATTCATTAAACGCTATCTCATAAACCATTTAGCAGATCGCCATAAAATTTTGCATAAATAAACATTACATTACTAGGAAGTATAACAGAACAGAAAATCAAATTCATCAATAATCATCGATCCATTTAAATTGTTATTCACAAATGAAAGTGTTGCATTTATTTTCGAATACACACTAGGGTGTCCCAAAATTGTATAACTTCTGGGAATCTGGGGGCTCACCCTCCAAATGATACATTAGAATGTGCAGAACAAACTTTTGTATGGGGCCGACTAAAAAAAATCATGTTCAGAGGTTCTGCAAGCGCGGTTTTTGAAAAAAGTCCACTTTCAAAAAATTTGATTTTAAATAAATTCTGGGTTCAAAAATTTTCATAAAATTTATATATTTTATATTTTTTTAATTTTTTTTGAGTTAAATACTACACGTAAAAATGGAAAATGAGCCGAATTTGTATCAAAATGTAAAACAAGCAAGAGAATTCCAAGAAAAAAAATTTTTTTGGTCCAAAAATTTTGTATTTTGTATTGTCTGACCAAAACGTGTACCAAGCGTCATGGTTGGTCCGCACTTCTCAAATCAGACAGTGCGCTGTGTAAATCGCACCGTTATCTTCTACGATTTGTAGAGCACCACACTTCCTTCCGAAATGCTCTACACTCGTTTCCGAGTACAACCGAAGCCGAGTGCCGAGCAAAATCGGTGCCCCAATAGCAACGCTACTGTGTGTGAAGGAGAAATCCCGAAACACACAACTGAAGTGCATTTTTTTTCCTTCTCTTCCTACCACAGTAGGCAAACAAACAGCCCGAAACGATATTGCTTCTTCTTCCTATTCTTGTTGGGAACGAACCAAACCTACTGAGTTGCTTTAGCGCTGCTCCCCTACACTTAATGTGATGATTTTTTCTCTTGCTCTCACCCTGGCGAAGCCTTCTCTGCTCCTAGATTGGGTGTGCGCCTGGCGTCTTGGCAGAGCAGGGTAAGTGTTTCAGAACGAAAAGTTCACTGAGTGGCACTTTTCAAGCCGCTCGGGGAGGAATGGACAACCATGCCAAGCGTAAAATATTTTTGATACCAATAATGTCATCAAAAGATGCAGATTTTTGTGCACTTAAACTTTGCTAAACAAAACATGTTATTTGTATCATCGTGTGAAGAGCTATTCACGGTTTAATCCTTAATAAAAATCATTATTTAGGATATTTTTTCAATTAATTTATCAAATTTGTCTTAATAAATACCTACTTTAAAGTTAAAATACTTGCAAAAAAAGACTTTGATGGTTTAAGGGAGTCATCAGAAGGCCATGTGCCAAATTTGAGCGGAATCGGACAACAGGAAGGGGATGCACTGAATCTCAAGTGTGAATGAGATTCTGAGACATATTGTTCTAGAGAAGCATAAAAAACTGGTTTTTCATCATACATTTTTTTTTCTTTACCAATCGATTGCTTGATTATGTAGATTTTATTAAAATTTCAACTAAGACTAACATTTTACCTGAAGACTGCAACTCGATTGGACTTAAAACAAAAAGGTTATGGCTGTTCAAAGATTGTATTTTGGTTACAAATTGTCCTGTAAAACGCAATGAGTAGAATGTACTCATTGTGTGTTAAACGACAATTTGCCACAAAAATACAATCTTTGAACAGCCATAACTTTTTTCGAGTTGCAGTTATTTTTTTCATTATGTGAGAAAGCCTTTTATCCCAATAGCTTTAATGTTTTGAGTGAATTGCTGCACGGGCAAACTGGTGTTAAGAATGAAATCACTGAAGTATAATATAGATTTACTTTAAAAAAATGAAGATTAACAGTGGTATAGTTCACAGTTTATATCGTTTCAACTTGATACACTTTTCAGATATGCAGACCGGAAACCTCAAAAAGTTACTTTAGGATACAGAAATTTAATTATTCGGACTGCAGAATCTTAGTTGATCTTTCTCTGATCCATAAATCAGACATAAAAACCGAGTTCATCAAACACCGGGCTGAAGTTCGACTACCTTTTCCATGAATGAGAAAGTGTTTGTTTGATTTATCATAAACATGCATATGGCGGTATCGATAAAAATAATTTATGCCTTGCACAATCATGCTTAGAATTGGACGCGTTTCTCATAACAGCAACGGTCATAACGATTGCGTTGGGTGGCTATTTTTGTACTCGGATATTTATGGTATAAGCTTGTTTAGACAATATTATTCTGCTTTTGAACCTGTTTTACTCTGATGTAGTATGAATCAAAGCATTAACATCTGTTCGTCCGGAACAATTGCTCTTCCTGAAAAACGACAGGTTTTTTTTCTCGATAAGCTTACAGGTTTCTGCAATTAACTTTTCGACTTTGGGTCCTATCAAAATCCAAACTCACACAAAGCACCGCGTATTTAATTGGGATCGTTTGTCGTCACGGGGCATCTCAGTCTTCCTGTAGACAGAAAGTAATTAATACCTCTCGCCAAATCGCATTGCGTCTGATCCGGTCAGGTTCAGGCACCTTGAGGCCAACCCAACAAGCGAAGAAGCGATCCCTTTTTATCGTCTGCTTGCTACCACCTAACACTCATCGCAGCCGCATCGAGTGGGCTCATTTGGCTCGTTGACGAAGAGAGGAGGTGTAGCATCTTGCAACCTTTCGTACATTTTTGCGGTTTTCGGAACACACCGAGCCGTGAAAGCCGGTTTCGCATTAAATCTGCATTAGAGACGGGGCGGCGCAAACGGCATTAGAGATACCATCGGCGGGCGGCCCTCTGCTTCATACAAACAGGAACGATCTCTGGCATTGACCGACTCAGCCAACGAACGCTAATCAGCCGCAGACCAGAAAACCATATCCACATGCTGACTCACTGCTGTTGCTGAAAGACGTCCCGGGTTCCGATTAGGTAGGGAAGATCGGAGAGTTCACCAGATTTGGAACTTGCCAGGGAATCTTCCCGATGTGAGAGTGGGTTGCGATTGAGTCGTTCCATGCCATCTCTGTGGAAGAGAGTGAGTTCCAATCCAATCGTCTTGTCGATCTGGAGGAAGATCGATACCTTGTGGAAACGTCTCTGGCAGGCCATGTGGTCGATCGGGGTACGTTGGAAGAAGTGAAATGTGCGCTTCAAAACACATGCCGTCTACCAGGAATAGACGCATGAAAATGCGTGGATCTTCTGATGGAAATAGTTGCTCAGTTATTGACTGATATGGTGACCTCCAAGGGCGTTAGAAAAGATGCAGTGTTGATAAAGAAAGAAGTGCATCCTTCCAATTTTCTTCACGCTACCATTTCATAGCCGTATCAAATATGAAGTAATCAATTGTTTTGAAGGCTTACCAATAAGGTTGTTCATATTGATAGCAAAACATAAATTTTAGGGAAAAAATAGCTTCTCAAATGTGGAACGAAGAAACTAATGCAAATTGGTTGGTTGAAAAATACAAATTGTCACATTGGTGATCTGATCCCGATCTTGATATCAATTCTAATAGAATAATTTCGATTCTTTATTCCATGATCCTTATTGTGAATCTAAACTTTTTATCCCGGACCTTGAATCCTGATTCAGCATTCTGAACTCGGTGTCGGATTCCGGATTCTAATCTTGACCAAATTCTTATGTGCAGCATCTTGATCGATGATCTTGGTTGCCACATGAACAGATTTATCTAGAAAAATGCTGATTTACAGACTCATTTTTGGTACAGATTCTGTAAGTACAGATGACAGATTTTTTTTTTTAATTTGGTACAGATTTTTGGCATTTGGTTTAATTCATAGCACTGATGCTTTGAGTATACCATGTAAATGCCTCTGACTTTAAATATTTATAATTTACCTGAGAGATTGATTGAAGGGACATTAAAAGGTTAAAATATTTCATATATTATTCTTGGTACAGATTATTGTCTAAAATATACAGATGAATAAGATATATTTGCTCGAAAGTACGGATTTCGATGTGGCAATGCTGCCCATGATACTCCAGAGTCCAGATTCTAGAAGCTTGATACTGATCCTGATTTTTTTTATCCAGTTCCCACATTCTGATCTCGGTACCAGATCCTGATTTTTTTATCCAGTTCCCACATTCTGATCTCGGTGCTTGATCCCGGATTCTTATGCAGGTCCTGTATCTAGATTATGGATCTTGATCCCGGATTCTAGACCTCGGTTGTGATCTTTATCCTGAAACCTTGATTTTGAATAGAATTATCTTATCCATATCTGGCTAAGGATCTGGTTTATAAACGACTCACGTGCATGCTAGAGTCAACAGTGAAAATTGCTGGAGCTGCAAGGTTAATTTAGTTGATTTTTTTTCTTTCATTATCTGAAATGATTTGAGATTTTTTCTCATTTTTTATTGTATTTTTATGGTAATTCAACATGTGTAGTAATAATTTTTTCAACCCTAGTAAAAGCTGTTCAACCACTATCAGATTTTTCAATCTTTCTCGTTTGTCGCACGTATGATCTTCAAGGCGTGTATAGACAAGCGCGTTCGTTTAAAAAAATCGCAGGACCAAAATTTATGAATTAGTTATTTCTAGGCCACTGAAATTGTGTTGCTCAAGTTTCATCATAAGATTTATAGCATTTGATTCATGCTTCTAAGAGGACAAGCGAAAAAGGATCTCAATGACACTTAATTTTTCTTTCAAGAGATCTAATTTACTTCACTCTGAGGTGTACATCTTTCAAGGATACATGATGGCTAGCATCTTACAAATGCTTTAACCACCAGGTCACAGAAAGAGTACTATATATACCGTGACCCAAATTCGATCTCATGACCTCTGGATTAGAAGACTTAAACGCTATCCTCTAGGCCACTATCGGCGGATAAGAACATCATTGTTGGTGCCTGAGTTGCAATTCAAAATTCCTCGCGTTCTTGGGGAAAGTTCATCATTAAATTAAAACCATTATTTGCCAAAAATTATCTCAAAAACCAGAGCTGATAGAAAAAAACCAATCGCGTAATCAACGGCCTCAAATAAGTCAAAATTCTATTTTTATTGAAGTGAGATGAATACAAAAAATTAATTCAAAAATCGACTCGAATTCATGAATGTTTATTCTTTTTAAAGGGTGTTCGGATGAAACAGTGGCCAAACAGAATTGCGTGTAAATCGATTTTTTTTATTAAAGAAAATCTTTCAATATGTATAAAATACGGAAAAAATACTCAGTTAGGATTCCGATCCACCTAGTGCAAATAGGGGAGCCTTTCGTTCGACGCCTGCCATCAGACCCGGATAAAACAGGGCAATCTGGTAACTTTAGCTTGACTATCGTTCAATATTTTTTAAATGGACAAGTTCTGGTGTGTTAGAAGGGTTTTTATTTTTGAGCACAACTTGAATGTTGTTAGCGGCATACCACTCCATGGCTTTTTTTTCGATAATAGCAGGATGCTAAATCCGGCCAAAACAGCACAGACACATAAACACGTAACGTAAAAAATATTTTTAAAATTTGTGAGTTTTGTCTTTCAGATGTTAAAAAAAATCCGAAAATAAATTTAATTTTTGTCCAACTTTGAGATTGGCCAAGATCATCCCGCTGTGTCGAAACATGTACCAAATTTAATAAAAATAAATTGATCATTTTTCTGATTGTGTCTTTATATTTTATATTTTGTATGGGACCCTCGAAAGTAGGTCGTGCTTCCCAATACAATGAATCAACGCATTACGTTGAAAACATGATTGCGTGCCAATTTGGTCGAAATGACAAAACATGCTTGTGTACCGAGTTTCATGTAATTCACTAGTATAATAATTGAGTTCCAATAAAACATATTTTGATTGATTTTTGTATGAAGAACTAAAATCATTTCAATGATTCAAATGTAATTATCACTTATTAAGTGTTGGAAGGGGCACTTATTAAGTTTAAAATTGTAGGTACGAAATACGATTAAAGCACTTGAACATTTGGTTTCGTTACATCGATTTGGACACCAACTCCGTTTAAAAAAGAGAGACAGGATTCAATAATGATAGTTTCGTATTCATATTTTTATGGAAATCTCATTGGTCGCATCAAAATCTGTTTTCATATTTAATTTTTTTATTGTGTCACATTTAACATCAATTTTGTATTGGAAAATTCCCTCCCCCTATCCTTTTCAAAATAAGATAGCTCTTCACTGCAATAGATAATCTCTTAGTGAGAGAAATTGTCAGTGTTCTAAGTATAAAGAAAATTGAGCCTACCATGTACATTAGGATGGTAGCCGAATGGGACATGTTGAATTTCCAGATCCGACTATATACATTTTGTAGATTGTTCCAAAAACTGTCCTGTGCAAAATTTCAGCTCAACTGGACTTCATTTAGGGGCGCCTCAAAGCGCTCAAAGTTTCATTTTTTACCCTCAAAAATAAAATCAAACCCTCAAAGGAAATCGAAAAAATCTTGATTTTAATTTTGATGCCATATGCCTTAAAAATGCATCGATTTTTTTTTGGACCGCTGATCACTTTTCCGAAAAAACGAAGTCCCAGGAAGTCGATTAATTGACCAAATTTTTTTTTCGAAATAGCATCAGAGCTCGAAGTTTCATGCATTTCTAAGTGATTTTGTATAACATTAAAATTTCGATTTTTCAGATTTCCTTTCGCCCACCCTCTTGATAGCTTTCGAGGGTAAGAAATCTGAAGTTTAGAGGCGCCCATAAATCACGTCCGATTGAGTTAAAATTTTGCATAGATCAGTTTTGCGGGCCAATTTACAAAATCGATATGTCCGGTTTTCAAAATAAGATGATGACATTTTTACCATATTTAAATCCATTGCCACCCTAACGTACGTAAATACAGACAGAAAATTCTCGTCAATTAATTGATTAGATCGAAACTTAGTAAATTTGATTTGTGTCGTAACTTTCATTGATTTTGTATGTAAGATTGCGTGTTTTAATACAACGAGAATCATCTGGTTCTGAAAAAAATTTATTTGTTTCAAAATTGTTAATTCAAAACTCTTGAACTGCTTTGAAAGTAGAAGGAATTATACAATGCAATAAACCTTTGAATAAGTCGTTTCGTGACCAATTTTATATTCGGTTTGTATGGAACCTTAAGTTTGAGAAAAGAATAAAGTCACCCAACCTACCCTGTTTCGTCAAAAATGGCTTTTGCTCCAAATAATATGAAAATTTCTTTCAATTTGTTCATTTCTGTGATTTTACATTGATTTTGTATGGAACTTACCCGTAGCCAAAGTGAGAGGAGACATTCAGATAAATCAATCTTCGCTTAATGCCAAATCATACTTTTTATTTTATAAAATATGTAAGAACTGTATGAATTTTAAAGATTTTTTTATATATTTTGTATTGGATTCCCCTAATTTAAAAGCGGAAAGGGTCATTTTGCATATTAAATCACCTTCTTGTTTTAAATTATAGTTGTAAAATAATTTTAAAAAAAAATCAACTGAAATTTGTTCGAAATGTGTCATATTTTAAATTTACTTTGTAAAGCATGGATCACTATAAATCTGGACGCATTAAAACGGGTCTATCTCGGAGCTATGTAAACAAAATGAAAATGTTTTGAACTTAAAATGTAGGGTTTTTATTGCACTTTAAAGGAAAAATAATAAAAAAAATATTCCGATGTTATTTTGATGAATTTTCGAACTTTCCGTCGAGTACCACTCATTATAATTTGAACACCCCATTCGTTGACCTCAGCGGCCATTTTGTTCCACAATCTCTTCATTTCTGTTGTATCCCGAGTCGTCAGACCATTCTACTTCATCTTTCGCTTGATAATTGCCCAAAATTTTTCGATAGGGCGAAATTGAGGGCAGTTGGGCGGGTTGATGTCCTTTTAGACAAATGACAAAATCTACCAGTTGGCCCCATACCACTGTAGTACCTCTTTGCTGTAGTGGCAGGTTGCCAAATCTGGCGAAAACTTTACTGGTCCTTTGTGAGATCTAATGTACGAAAAAAAAAACGTTTTACATGCACTCCTCCTTGTATATTTCGGAGTCCATGGTCTTGTTTTTCACAAAACCCGGGGTTTTTCATCCGCAGCTGCAAATACCTTGCCAGATCAAACACTTTCTTGCAAACTTATCGGCAAAAACGAATTCGAACTTGCCGGGGACATCACCCCGACCAGTGCAGTGCACCACTGCAGTGGCTTTATGAAAATTTTGGCCTGGAAGCTGCCCAAAACCCATCTTTACGTACGTTTCGTCATTCATGAGGAAGCATCCGTTGAACTTCGTTGCAATCTTGTTGTATAACTTCCGGGCACGTCCTTTGGCTACTAAATTCTGCTGCAATATCCGGTTTGGTTGCTTATTGGCCCGATAGGATCGAATTCCTTCGCGCAGACGAATCCTTCTGACGGTGCACCGGTCGGCGTTGAATTTCTTGGCGATGTTGTAGTCCGACTACCCTGTATATTTGCCTTAATCTTTCTCAACACCTTCAAATGCAGTTGCCGATACTTAATTCCACTATGACGCTTGGTATGAACCTGCTGATCGATAGTATGCATCTAACGGAAACGTTTGAGAACGCTACAAGCGATTGATTTGACGATTTCGCGATTTTTGAACCCGACCACGTCGTGTTTTTGACTTGAGTGTCCAAAATTAATTTTCGTCTCGCGGCTTCGATCACGTGTAACTTTTTTGGAACAAAACGAATCGTAATGAAATTTTCAGCACTGATAGAGGAAACATTTCCCAACAAAGTACTGTCAAAAAATTCCAGATCCGACAACTGAGAGCGCTATGGTATAATAAACAGTGCGTCTAGATTTGTAGTGATCCATGCTTTATGGGAGCCTCTCTCACTTACAGCCTGAGGGTTTTCAAAGTGTCATACGAACCATCTTAGATCCAAAATATCTCGAGAATCCGATTTCCCGTCATTCTCATCATCCGTGCATGGTAACACAGAGAAAAAGCCTGCACTTTTAATAGAATTTTTTTTAATATTTAAGCAAACAAATATAACGAGATATTCAATGTTTCCCACCTTTTTCTTCAATGTGTAACACTAATCTGGACTTTCTGGACCGTTCTCTCAAATAACTTACTCATCAGATTAGTTTAATCCTTTTCGACAGAAACCGTGACCGATAATGTTCCCGATAAGCGTGTTTTTTCTTTCCTTGTTTTCTCCGAACTAATCGATTCAAATTTTCCTCCTTTTCGCTAGATGATGATAATGATGATCTAGAACCGCTCGAGTGAACTGATTGCACCGATCCAATAACTCAGCTCTCGATTCTGTTTTGCTCTCAGAGCACATGCTGTTGATAGCGGTGTGGTGCTTTTTTTTGCTTTCTTTCTTCGACTTTGGTGAGCCATCTTCAGCATATTTTCTGTTGCGCTGGAACATATGCGCACATTTCTTTACCATCAACCGGCACTCACCGAATGAGGAATTTTCCCCGATCCATTTGTGAATGAGGAGGATCGTCTAACGCTTCTCACTTCTCCCGGAGGCAGTGTGTATTGTAGTAAGTGGGAACGTCTTCCTTCGGGTTAGTGAGCTGGTGAGGAGACTTCATCACTGATGTTAGCAGCAGCACATCTTCATCATCAGCTCATTTGGTTTGAGCTTATCGCGTTTGGATGAGAAAGGCGCGCCTCGGACATTGCGCCAAGTCAGTCAGTCAGTCATTCGGTTCGGTTTGGGAGCAGCATTTCCAACGTTTTGCGTGGACCAGGTCGAGACCTAACTTAAATCTCATCTTCACTTCGACCCGGTCGGTTGGACTTTTTCCGGCTGATGTGGGACTGATTTTTTTCTTCTGTTGCCTTCTGTATTCCTCAACTTCAATCTGGGAGATGTGTGTCGTGTAATAATATCGTAATATACACATATTCATTATTTAGTGGGACTTTTTAGTTAATGGTCAGTCAGTCGTTCGCTGTCTGCCGAAAGGATAGCACTCCGGAGATCCCTTCCTCCTTTCTTTTCCGTTGAGGAAGAAGTTCGATCGCGTTAAGTGCTCGCTGAACTTTGGAGTTTTGTGCGTTGCCGGAAATATTTGTGGTTTTACCTCTGGATTTCACTTAGCCAAAAATCAAGTGATTCTATTCATCGAAGGATTAAGTTTTTTCTTGTGTAACAAATAATTTTCTGATCTGATAAACAGTGTTTCCATCGAAAAAGAAAATAATCGCCCCTATTTAAAGTGAACAAGCTAGGAGTTAGAAGAATATCGAACCGAAAAAGGAGTCGCCAATAAAAATCGCTCTGTGGCCAGACAGACTCCTTGAGGAAGAACGACGGAATATTTTTCGCAAAGGAGTTTCCGATAATCGATGTTGGGGATTCGAAGTAAAATTGTAAATTACTATCATTTCGGTGAATAAAAGTGCCTGGATTGTTACTCCTTGCCCCCATCCTTGCTGGATTGGAGAATTTCAAATACGTTCGCTTCTTGTGTGGTTGAAGTGGGTTTTAAACCGATACATGTGCCTTCTCGAGTGATAGAGAATTGAAAAAAAGAGTGAAAATCAGTGCTTTTAAAACGGGGGAAAATAACAAGAAAAAAAAGTGAACCAAACCCTAGCTGGGAGACCTTTTAAAAGGAATTTGTGAGCGATTTTTTTTTAATTCAATCACCCAACCCAAAGGATCCAAAGCCGAGTCTGCCGAAAGTTTGAAGCCAAAAAACCAAACGCTGAATGAAACACTTTGCTGGAAGATTAAGGTAAGTCAGCTACCGGCTAACCATCTTCGGAAACTTGCTCGTGTTCGTAAACATAATTTTTAATCGACCATTATTAGGTGTTATTCTGTTCTTCTGCCCATTTCGTTATTCTGGCTGTTTGCTGGAAATTTTCTTCGGAAAGGTTGGGCTTTTTTCCTTGGAAAGCTGCTGCGGAGCAGCGACATTTAAATTGACTTTTATGGCGTTGGCCTCAGGCGTTCGATTGTGACGATTAACGATTTGAAAAAAAAAAATGATTGGGCGACTTTCTTTACACACTAATCTAGTTGTACGATTTAATCAGGTTGTTCGGAGAATTCTGTGGTCATCAACGTTAAATGGATTTTGTCTAACTTAAACATTTCATTTCTGTCATATATTCACTTATTTATTTGATATAATATTTGAATTATTTATGTAAATCTAACTATTTTATAATACTTGTTCAGTCGTGTTTTCTAGAAATGGTTTCTTCATCCAAATTAAGGATGACATTGTTAGTGATTTTAATTCACCCAACGTCACGTGATAGACCAACCAAGTTGGATAGAATTTTTTTGGACAATGGATTTTTAACGATTTATTAGATTAAAGATTTTATGTTAGTTTTTATCAATCCATTTGAAAACATTCTGTAACCAATTTATAGAAATATTTTGATGATTAATTGATTTTTTGAAATATATTTTTTTAAGGTTTTTTGTTCATGTCAAGTTTTTCAAATTGAAAATTTAACTCATCTTTTACCGATAAAAAATATTATAAATGTTGGTTTTTGGAAATACAATTTAGACCTTCGTTTTTTAGTCTTTACACAACGTTTACATTTTGGTGGCATTTGAGTAACTCGTTGAGGTTCAAGGTTTTACTGTTATGATTACCATTGAAAATTTTTGTTTGTTATTATCGTTTCATTCCACACTAATGGATATCAATATCATAAAACGAGTTGTGTAAACACGTGTTTTTTGCTGTTTAAATAAAATGCTTAAAATGAGAAACGTCTCGCTATAAGCAAAAATTTATTGATTGATAGGTAAATATTGGTCGAAATTTCAATTAAAACTTGAATTTAAAAAACAAACCTATAATTTTGCTAATATTGACAAGTAAGAACTGTCTAAGTTTGAAGAACCATTTTTTACCTTGGGCTGACATTTTCCAAGTAACAAATCTATCACCATCTACTGATTCAAATATTAACCAGAACAGATTTTGAATTAAGCGGAAGTAGGGTTAGTTATTTTCGATCCGAGGAGTAGACGTTGAGCCTTGGCAAACGCACGCATTTTTCCTTCGTTCGTGATAGTTTTTTGAAGTTTATTCATTTATGGTGATAAATTCAAGAAAAAGGTTCAAAAAATATAACCGACCTATGATTGGAAACGTCAAGAATGACATGGGAAATTAGTAATTATAAGCCGATGAAAATATTGTACTATCAGGATATTTAATTTATGTTTCGTGTAATTCTGTCCGAAAGCCGGACCACGGCAAAAGTGAGGCTAACCCTGATTAGTGTTTCCCATTTCAGTGCGATTGTTTAGAATAGGAAAATGTCTTGAAATAGATGAGTGTTCAGAGGTTTTATAAAATAAGATTATTTTAGCTTTTGGTAGAAAAAAATTCAATATTGGATCTCCAAAGAAAAATTTTCAGATATTTTTATAGTTGGTTTCTTCGACGACCCTAATGTGATTTGCGAAGAACTGCTACGTATTTAATAAAGTGCCAGCCACAAAGAATCGGTGTACAGGAAAAATAAAAGTTTAAGCCAACGCTCTTTACTACGTCAGTTTGTATTGATTTTCAAGATTGGCGAGTAAGTATTTTTAAAATAACTGGGAGTAAAAAGTTCTTATCTGGATTTCAAAATATGTTTGGAAAATGATTCGTTATAACAGTTTTTGCTGTTCTTATATATTTCTTCAAATAATGCTGTTTTTGCTGTTGTGACTGTTCCAGGTTTTCAATTTTAAATTTTGTTCTTATGAGAACTACCTACTGAAAGTTCGAGTATTCGAGTCACACAAAGATAAGTACCCATTAAATTGTCATTAATCACCTTTTGAAATTTTCTTAGTACATAAGATTCAAACTTTTGTTTCCAATAATTTTATTTGGTATCGAGAAAGCGTAACTTTTATCATCAAATTGATACTCTCCTTCGTTTTTAATATGTATGGGAGAGTGGGGAATCATGGGCCACTTTTTTTCGTTGTTCCATAACTTCTTTATTATAAAAGATAAAATGTAAATAAAAAATGGTATGGTTTTCTACATTTTCAAGGTATCATAAGGTATTTTTTTAAATTTTTGATAAGTTATTTTCCCCGAATTCTGACTGTTTGAAAAAAAGCAAAATTTTTTTGGATTTCGAAAAATGGTGGGGAATCGTGGGTCACCAAATCCAAATTGACCAAATAACACGCAAAGTTTATGAGTTGACCCAAAACTGTGATTCCTAATTCATTTCGTTATTTTAAAGCAATTTCAGATGATGAAATAAAAAAGAGAGCTGTGTATGATCGCATAGATTCCGAAACCTGGCTCGCGATCGTTTTGGCAAAATTTTTATATAGGATGGAAAAAATATTTTTCATAACTTTTCATTTGGCATAAGAAAACTTTACAGATAGAAAAAATGTATTTTAAGTTCTGAATGTGTATAAAAACATAAAAATATAGGTGGTTCAAGATGCGTGGCCCACGATTCCCCACAAGCTATGATTTGCAAATTGGTTGCGTTTGTGTGACATATTGATGTTTTATCAAAAGTTCCTTTTCCATGTGAAAGATCATGACAAAATTAAGATCATAAGCGTATGAGCATATTTTTGTTATGCACTTTAGGTTCCCAATCGATGTTATAGCGGGTGTTTTTTTTAATTATGTAAGTAAATTTTTCTAGCTTTTTTTAGCTTGATAAATAAAAGAAGCATATGATGCGTATTTCAGTCAACAACGTATAGAAATATATGCTCACACATAGCGACGACGATGACAGTTGGTTTGAGATTTTTATCTCAACACACATCTGAAATATTAAAAGTGGCCCACGTTTCCCCATGGCCCACGATACCCCACTCTCCCATACTAATAAAAAAGTTTATGATTCATGTTTTTTATGTCTGGTTTAAAAAATCTTTGCTGATCTCGAGAGGTTTTCTGTTATACTTAATTTTTTATGTTCTTTATTATTAAAAATGGAACTTCTAAGCCGAATGTTTCATGTGTTTGGACCTTATACAATTTTTTTTGGATTTTCTAGAAATTTTCTCAAGATTTTTCAAAAATTTTCCTGAATTTAGAAAAAAAGGGAGAATAGTTCTTATTCAGCGATAGTTGAATGTTGTCTTAGAAAGTTAAATAACGTGATTGTTTCTTATTCACACTTATTTCTCAAAATGCCTCTCATTAATTTAGCTGTCTGTTTTACCACTGAAGAAGTTAGAAGAGTTACTTTTTATAGCAAATAGCCATTTGAAGATTAAAACTTCATCGTTTGCATAAGAGTTTTTAAATCTCTGTATTTTAGGACCAAAGAAGGCTCTACGTCCAAAGTAGGGTCAATGACTAGAAGTTTTGACTGTTCTCCAATCATGATCAGGTTCTTATCAAACGACTGGACTAATGACTAGCAAGTGATTGATGCTCAAACTGCCATATTTAGAACAGTACTTGAGTAAAAAAAAATCATCAATTCATTTTTGAATAACTAACGGCATGTTCGTAAATTGATTTTTTGGGTGATGCATCGATTTTTTTGGTAGATGTCAACTCACCTTCCAATGCTTTTGCATGCAGTTTGTTTAATTTACGAACGCCAGTATCGATAGAAAAAATCACTTCAAAGGAAAAAATAAATTTACGAACTCGCTACAACTTTTCATGTTAATTTTAGATATGTAGCTTCCAATAAATAAGTTCATTGACCAAAATGACCCGATCGTGAAAACTCAGGACAGTTGCATTGGGAGACCTCAAACACAACTATTCGACCATAGTCGATGAAGTAAAATCGTTCAAGGAGACCTATACGATTTAACGATGAACAACAGACCGGAATTCAGGTCAAGAAGATTAAAAAAAACTTTCTCTTGAAAAAAAAAACAGAATTTTGAAAAAGTAAGCTTGATGCACTTATGAGTGGATCCTTGTCACATCTTCAGCCAGAATGTTTTGGTTGACAATTTTCTCCTGGATGTTGCATAAAAGTACAAGGTGAAAAGTTTAAGAACTTGATATCTAGTGTTTGATCTGATGTGGCTTAACATTTGTGAAAGCTGGTGATCTGATAGTGACACATGACGATTTATAGAATTCACGGTTAAAAATACATAATAGGATGGCTTCAAAGATGACCGTTATTTTTCCATTGCACTCCCATAGGTTCTATGAAGTTCTTACAGCTTCAAGCATTTGCTTTGGGAGCCATCAAAGCCGCTCATGACCGACGGTATGAAAAATTCAAAATAAATATAATAACTATTAAGGCGAAATGCAATTTTCGTTTTCATCTCTAATTTTTTTATGCAAAATTGAAGTAAAGATATCATTTTAATACGAAAAATTAACTCTTTAAGGCGTTCTAGAACTAACTGTTAATTAGTCTTCTACTTTCCATACTGTCTTTTATATTATTTTATGAATATTTCTAAACACCCGCTTCATCAACTCTCTCACGAAAACCATGACTAAACCCTCGGAAGAAGCCACTTTAACGCCAGTAGCAGGCTACATTTTACACTTTGATATCGACAAAAAACAACAACAAGAGTAACCTACTCCCCACATCCAGGAAGCAACGTTGTTAGTCCAAAATACTGGTGCTAAGTATGTGTCTAAATTCTACCGCCTTCAAAACCCCTTCCGAAAGTCAAAAATAAAAGAAAAAATACAAGAAACCGGGAAACCTGCGGTTCTCGTCACTTGCACCCCATCAGAAAGTGGTTCCCCCGCCTCAAAAATGTTCCACGTTGCTGTGTCCACTGGAATTTCGGACTGAGTGGGGTTGCAGTTCTGGGGTTCTGTTCTATGATGATGATGCGTCTTTAAGTCGGTATTTTATGCTCACATGTTTATATTAATGCGCTGAGCTATTGATGATGATGATGTTGATGGTCTTGGTTTGCGATGTTTTGCTCCGGGATGGGAATCGTTAAGAGGTAAGAAAACCAAACCGATAAACGAAAATCACATTTCCGAGAAGGTTTGTATTTTTGCGCAACTCCTTCGCTCCAAACAACAATCGCTTGTGGCTTGTGGCGGTCTGGACCAAATGTGATGATGTGCGCAAGGAAATGTGGGAATCCGGAGGGGAGAATTCAAGTTAAGGGCCAAACAGACACTAACCAGATCGGTAAACTTCAAGCAAGTGAGCCCCGATGAAGGAAAAATGAGCTGGGAGTGTAAGCGCTTTGAAAGAAGGTACTTACTTGCAACTTTCCTTCAACATCACACTGTACGCAGGCGAGCTGGGCTGACTTAGTTGGATATGCAATATGCACGGTCCGGTTGTGGAAAAGTTGTGAAAATTTGACTAAACATAGCGTGCGATCTGATGTGAATCAATTAGCACCGTGGATACAGGTGAAACTACATATTCCCGCGCTCGGTTTGACCGATTCCATTACCGAATTTCTGCATTTGCAGAGGTGAACTTAGTTTAGAGGTGATGATTTCCTATGCTCAACGAGTGGGATTGTTCAGAGGATTTCTATTGAATTACTCGTGCTGTTCAGTCTTGGTTGAGATTTCAATTGATTTCAGAAAAGAATTTTTTTTTGAAATATAAAATCGTTTTTATTACAAGTTCAACGAACCGTTATGCTAGAACTCGCCTCGCCCGAGGAAGAACTTATATTAAAGACACCATATGTACCTACCTTGAATCTTCATCATGTTTGCCTTCCAATTACGCATTTGGTGAAATTTGCATGGAATCGTATGTACGATCAACGCTTCGAGTAAAAAAGACACAACAAATCACTGAGAATGTGGCATGTCTCGTAATGGTTTAATAAACATTGCAACACGACGAATATAATATATGTAGGAATTAGGGTGGCTTAAATTTAAAATTTTTGTTATTCACCTTCTCAATTTTTTGTTTGGGAGATCAGATAAAATTTCACTTGCTTTTACCTTAGAAGATCGTTCAAAATTATTATTTTCAGTCGACATTCATAGCCATCCCTATATTTACGATAAGCACACTAAATCTCACCCAAAGACAACGTCACTCGGGTAGTTGGTGGAATCAGCCAGTCCTAACAGTCAGTGGCTGCTCGGAGACGACAAGAACTCGCGAAGAAATCAATGGTCCGGAAAGTTGCAGCTTGCGCGATCTCGCGACCGCCAAGAAAGTGTTCTTTCTTTTGGCTCTTGCGGAGATTCAAAGTCAAGGAATTATTGAGGAAGCTAGCAAGGAAGGCGGTTGACAACACTGCAGCTGTAATGAGGTGAGGACCACGAGAATCACGACCTATCCCTAAAAACCAACCACCGAACTAAGTAACAGGGAGCGCTAACATAGAACAGAGCCGAATAAAACAATGTTGATTTTGTGGTTGGGTGCAACGCATTCATACTTTTTCAGCATTCTTATGCAGCCCGTGCTTATTTACATTTATGCTGGGATGAGCAGTTTCGGGGCCTCGAAGAGAATTGTTTAGTCTCGGCACTTTGGCCGGGAGGGACCTTGACTTCGAACGACCGAACGGCAGAAGTGGTTGGCTTAAAATGGTTCTTCGTCCCTAAGTGGCAGCTAATTTGGGATCGGAATTTGAGGAATCCCGTTGCGCTTTTTTTCTGTCGGTTGACGACCAAATGGAGGCAATAAATTATGGAAAATAGAAAAAAAAAATTTGGGTTTAAGAATTAAGGTTTGACAAATGATTTTCATTGGCGAAACTTTGAAGTTTCGAAATGCTGCCTTATTCCAGGAAATATGGGAAAGGTCTCTTGATTCGACTTTATCCGCGAGTGCTTGTTTTAGAGCCGAAAATCGCTTTCAGCTTTAATTGTCTACCTCACATGATAAAGTTTCGCTTGTAAAACTATTTTGTATTACAAAGATTTCACTTTTAAAAATTTTTTTTGAGATATTTTATTTTGAAATCATGAAAAGAAACGAACTATTGGCGCACTCCGCCATATTGATAGATGTGTTCAGTGATCCCCCCACGTGATCCTTTATTTTAATGCTTCCTGGCAATGTTTTTGACGATTAAAGTCATTAAATTCAACAGAAAAATGTTGTAATGAGATTCGAAAAAATGTTTTCAAACTAATCTGATTTATATGAATTTGTCAATTTGCAATTGTTATCAAATCGCCCCCATAATTCGTCGTGAACAAGTGACACCGAACCGATTTGCACGAATTGGCATTCTATTCAGCATTTCTTTTAACGGATGATTTTATTTTGAAATGGAATTGGTGATTTTTTAGCTAAGTGGTTGGTCTTTAATCAAAAGGGTTGTTTTGAGCTAATTGTACAAATCATTCACTAACAGTACCGTACATAATTCTATAGAAGTTGGGGTGCCCACACAGATGTCTCAAACTTTACACATTTCTAACGCTTTACTCCAATGACATTGTTTCTCCAAATTTAATATTTTTAGATTTGATTATTTTTCGTTCTTTTGTCTCTTGTCGGATTTGTGTTATTAATTTAATAAGTTTGGGGGTTGTAATCAAGGTTGCCGAAATCACAGAAAAATCTACAATTTCACAGAATTTTGAGCCAATTTTCATCACAGAATACAGAATTTTAGGAATATTCACAGAATTTTAAAATTTTTGTCGTTTTTCCAAAATTCAATATTTTATGTCAATATAAATTTTGAATAATTATCTTTGAATTGAAAAAATATGATAAATTGGTAATGTTAATTGATTTTTCTTATGTAAAGTGTAAAAAATACGCAATTTGACATGATTTTTGAATGAAATAATAGAAAAGCATCACAGAAAATTGTCACAGAATTTTTGGGTGAAAAAGTCAGAATTTGTTTTCGTTAAAACACAGAATTTTTTTTCGGCAACCTTTTTTGTAACTTTATTCAGGTGCATCCGAATAATTTTTTTGGAGACCCTGAATGAATTCCTTTAATTTTTAATTTTGCATCAGTGCTTCTTAGGGACGCACTTAAGGACTCATTTATGGATAGCCCAGAAAAAAAAATCCCTAATCAGACCTTGAATGTCAATTTGAAACTCCTCGCTTCAAACCGTTATATCCCTCTTGTTTTCAACCGATTTTTACAAAGTTCATAGTTTTGAACACCTCGTAATGTAACTGAAATATGTTTTAAGACAATATTCAGCTACAACACTTCAGTTTTCCGTTATTCAAAGTGTTAAACAAAAATTCCGAAAAAAAACATGCTTAGGGAAAAAGAGTCTAGATCAGAATCCAAATTGTAGAATTGAGAAACGTATTTGAGTTATATTACGAGGTTTCCAAAACTATAAATTTAGTAAAAATCGGTTGGGAAACAAAAGAGATACATTGGGTTTTGTCAGTAATATCAAATTGACACGCCCGGTACTATAACTAGTAAAAATATCTGGGACGGAAAAAATTTAAACGTTTCCCAAGTATTCTAAACTCGAGGTACAAGTATTCTACGAAAATTTGACTTTTTGAACTTCTTTCAATATCTCACATACGACCAAACACTTTGCGCTAAGAGATCCTTGCAAACTAAAACCAAATTTCGAACGAAATTATTATTAATATTTTGAAGTTGTAATTGATTTTTGTTTGAAAAAAAAATTAGATAAAAATTTGCCTGTGCACATGACACGGGGGGTGTTTTAGGGGTTAACCCCCCCCCCCATGAGGGTCCAAAAAATGTTAAGAAAAATGTTCTTCTCTAAACTCAAAATTTTAAATTCCTAATAAAATCTCGAAAAACGACTAAAGTTAATCAAGAGTTACAATCTCGACTCAGAACTAAGGCCAAAACATCGAAATCTTATCCCAGGTTCACAATTCTACTATAGATTTTCAAAAAAGTTCTCACTAGTTGATAGAAAGTTATAGACTGTTCTCGAAAAACACTATCAAAAGTTGTTTACATAATAAGTTGTGCATGAATTTTGGGTACCGTCATTAGTCTCTAATATCGAATTTTCAATAAGGTAGCCTGAAAAATTTAAACTGCGTGATAACAATTTTGTATTTTGCGTCCAAAACAATTTTTTTAACTTGCTGATGTATTGCGATGAAAACAAACTGCTTTTCAATTTTTTTTCTTCTTGATTTTAATTAGGAAGTTTCTAAATTTGCCTGGATATTGCCTAGATTTTGGGTTATAACTTTTAAATCGAATGCCCGGATTTTGCAAGTTTTTAGATAAAAATGTCCAGACTTCCCTGCCGGATAAGTGCGGAAAAATATCTAGTGAGCTCAGGTAAGAATAATTTCCGATGTTCTGGTACCAATTTTTTTCATAAATCTAAATTTGTTGCTTGTGACCGGATTGTGGAATCTGAATCCAGTTTATAGTTCTTGATTTTCAGTTTGGTTCATCATTGTGACAAAATCCTGATCCGAATCTTATCCAAAACTCATAATTCCGGAATATTAAAAAATGTTTAAAATAACAAACGATTTTTGAAATTTGGTTGCGATTTTTTTTCTCTTAATTCTTATGACGAATTGAAACTTTAAAAAGTTCCAATAGTGATCCAGAAATAAAATATCAGAGTTTCAGCATTCGGAATTTTCAGTCGAATAAAAATTCAAAATTTGTATTCATGTTCAAAATGCAGAATTCAGATTCGGAATTAAAATTCAAAATTCTAAAAACAAAACACGAAACAGGTTAAAAATCATTATTAAAAAATAAGATCTAAACTCATTTTCAAAATTGCGTTCCCTGAGAAATCTAAGTTTCAATTTTTCGCAGGATTTCAATAATGAAATAAATCATTAATGATATTTTATTGTTGATAAAATAATTTGTACTTCATTTCGGGTTCAGGGAATACATTATATTAATTTGTTGTTTAGCATTATTTATACTGTAGATACTTAAAAAAAAGTTTTTTTTTGAATAAAGCTTTCAAGATCCTTCATTATTTTTTTTTAAATTCAAAAAAAAACTTATCATGTTTAGGACTTATTTTTGAAAGTTATGAATAGTATGAATGAAAGTAATAAATGAATAACTTTTAATATGAAAGAACTTAAACCCGAATAATAAGATACTTTTAGTATCGCTTTTTTTCACTATTCTTCATATACGCATTTTTCAAGCAAAAATGTTCTAGGAAAAATTTTGTCAAAACCCCCTCTATGAGGTTATTCTTCCTACGGCCCTGCCTGTGCAAATATGATTTTTGTATGCGAAAATGACTTGACACGTTTTTTCTTTATTTTTTTTAATTCTTAGTGATTTTTCAGCCAAAAATTGTTTTGTCGTATTTGACATATTAAAGTTTTAATGAAAATTCCGAAAAGTCGAATTTGGTTGAATTGCTGTACCTCAACTTTCAAAAATTTGAACTCAAAAACTTGCATTTGCAGCTTCCGACACCAACGAAATGTTAGAATAACAAAGCGTAAATTTCCAACAGAAACTTTTTTTTATAAAACTTTTATCGCTCGTAAAAAACTAAAACAGGATTAAGAATACAAATGTTGGTATAATGCATGTGTCGTTCTGCCTTTTCTCAAATTTCTTACTATAAGGGTATGTACGGGCGCTAGTATTAGTGACCAATTTATCTCAGCCATAACCTCAAAAATAGATTCGCTTTTGGTCTACCAAGTGATGCCAGGTAGTTATCAATATGGTCAGTATGTGCTTTAATTTTTCCATTTTTTAAACCCAAGTTGATTTCAATTCTAAACATTTAATAATTTATATTCTGCGTTTCGGTAAATGAAAAAGTAAAATTGCATAACCTTTTGTTTTCATTCGCTTCTTCCAGAAACTCAAACAAATATTGCATGACAAATCGATTTGATCGCAGAATGGTTCGCACAATTCTTGAATTATTTATAATGAATCCAACAGGGAAAAAGCAGGCAAGATGCGGAAAAAAATTTGGAATATCCTTTACCAAATCCATTGTACAAGTATGCGATTCATACAAGGTTAAATAAAATAAGTGTAGTCTTATTAAAGACATTTTTATAAAAACCATATATCTTTTCAAAACAAAAAACTGCTATTAACTTAAATAAAATATCACCAAAGCAAATTATAAACAACTTAACGATTTTCTTAATTATGTATATGCAAATACTGAAAAATCAATCCACTTGGCAACACTATGCATAATTAAAAAATGATAACAAGAGGGCCTCGATATCGTGTTTTAAAAGGGAGAAAATGCCGATCTGAGATATGGAAAAGCGAATTAGATCGCTTATGCTTTGAGGTTAGAGCTGAGGCCTTTTGTCAGGGTGGTGTTTGTGTAGAACTGTTGATATATCCTAATTAAGTCTCATTATGGAGTAAAACTTATTCTTTAAATATGTGCGGTTTTTGTGTAAATTTTGGAAAAGTATGTCCTGAAAAATGTCTGTATGAACGTTTAAAAAATCCTATTTAACAGAAAAATCCTGGCTCATGGCAGCCCAGTTTATTGGAGAGTGTGTTGGTAAAAAATGCAGTTGCACGGTAATTTCGATTGGTTAAGTCATATTTGTATTGTGCTGCCTGCAATTGCATTAGCTACTCAACAAACATTTTGGCGGATTATAAACGCCAACTTGCTGAACAAAAGCTGAGGTAAAGGCAGACTGAAGTGCTGTTTCAGCGCTTAAAGATGTTTTAGTGCAGCTAATTCATGGAATTGATGAGTGATTCACGTATCATTTTTCCAGCCTTCGTTCAACCATTTCTGCTGCTTTTGAAATTTGACGGACTGATATGAACTGTGGGAAATCTGCGATGCATGATGACGGATATTTTGACCTGGAATTATTTTTGTTTTTTTTAGAGACAGCTATTTCCAATTATTCCTCAGTACCTTAAATGTAAAAGGTAGAATGGTTTAATGAGAGGATTTCATGTACGGATCGAAAAGATGAAATATATAGGGGAGGAGCGGGCTATATGCGCCTATTAAGCAGAACACTGATTTAATCAAATATCACATCGAATATGTGTACAAAAACTATATACACGTGTGCAGGCATCTGTTTTCTATACATTGGAGTAATTTTTATGTTCAATTTTTCTTCTGTTTCCAAGAAAATGATTTTATTATAAGTGTTGTCTAAAATGCCGAACCTCAAACCGTGCGGGCTAAATGCGCCTATTTATGTTTTGAACAAAATTTATGTTTCTTGGGCAATATTTCCGTATAATTTCAATGAAACTGCTAGAAAGTAATAATTTCCGTACGACAAAACTGAAGTCTTATAAAAATTTATGTATATTATAATTTTATGGAATAAAACAAAAGTTAGGGTTGCCATACTATGGAGGCAGTTCATCCATGAGAAAAACTTTATCAAATCTGTTTTTAGATCTTCAATTCTCTCTTAAAATGTTATTCAGAGCTTAGATTTGAAGGTCCAATGATAAAAATCATTTATTTATTCTATTTAACCTGTTATTTTATGATGGAGGCATTTTACAAACAGGATGGGGGCATACAAAAACACTCTCTTATTCCACTATATAATCATTTAAAAACCTCCACAAAAGCTGAAATATGTTTAATTTCTTAAGTTCATTTGAGTAAGAAACAAAAACCATTCTAGTTTTTGTTTTAAGCTTCTTCGAGTATAATTTTTAAAAGTCGAAATATTACATCAAAATGTATCAAAACCTTGTATGATTTTTTAAATTTTTTTTGATTAAGTAAATTCATAAAAAATTTTCTTGCCTTATGTTCTAGCATATCACCCTCAAAATGCATTGGTCAGATAAGCTGTCTAGTCAGCCATTTCATCAAACAGCCGTAGGGTCATTTAACCCGATAGGCCCATTTAGGAAACCCTTCCCCTAAATATTTTCTGTCTGCAGAGTGTCATTTTGTTAAACGGCCAAATTCGATTAATTTCGTTGCGCCGCAGATTTTATAATTGATTCTATGTACTGAGGCATTCGACTAGCAAGCCGGAGCTGGATTTTTTTTCCAAATCCATATGCTTAAGGACTGAAAGCATGCTGCTTAGTAAGTTTTGATGGCCTTCTTTCAGCCATAAAACTATAAAAACGTTGAAATTAAATAATTCATTCCGGTTGAAAAATAAAAATTTTCGAAGTTTAAAAAGGAAAATCAGAAAACGGTTGAAAAACTCAAAAATGGTTAAATAAAAATGAACGTGTACCTTGCTACAATAAAGCTACACTCAGACGAAAAACGAACGTTTAATTTACCTGGATTTTCACGGAGCCGTGAATAACGTGAATTTTCGTTTGATTTATGTACGTGAACTACTCAAGAGCTTATAAAAAATCACTTGATCTTACGTGAAATTTACATCGTTGAGTGTTGTAAAAAAAGACACATTCGATTGATCCGCCAAGCATAGAGGGATTTGGTGCATTTTATGTGAGCTTCACGTTACTCTGAATGGCTCATTCATGTAAAATATATGTGGAGGAATACAGTTGGTGCTTAAAAAATCTGAATGATGGAGAAGCTGACTTTTCGTAAGAAATAAAATTTTGTTGTGTAGTTGTAATTTAAATTTATCTTTGTTATTTCAACAGGACTTTAAATTGAGGAAGTTGAGGTGGCCAAGCAAACGCCAACTCGAAAAAACTCCTTTACGTTAATATTACAATGAAATCTACCTGAATCGCATGTAGCGGATCGCATCCCTATCCACATTCGATCTACGTGGTTTTCACGTACCACTCATATGAAAATTTCATGAATTCTGCTTACTGCGCGAGCTCTGTTTGCACCTGAAATTCGCGTAGGTTTTACGTGATTTTTGTGGTGGCAAAAATCAGGGTTGCTAGCGAACCGGGAAAACCGGGAAAAACTTTGGAATTTCATTAGGTCACCGGGAAAAACCAGGAATTTTGGCACCTCACCGGGAAAATTGACTTGTTTGATATTTACTCATCATAAACACTTATTTTCGTTCATTAGTAAAACGAAGTTCGAATCGCTTTTTTAACTAATTGCGGAGAAATATGAGTTATCTTATTTTTTCGCTCTACGCAAGCATATAATTTGGAAGCGTGAGACGTTTTTAAGCAGAGTTACACCTCTTTTTCACCAGAATAAGATATTGGTGTTCCATTGTTGCTGTTGTTTTGTATTTCGTTTGAATTGGCCTGAGGAACGAAGCATAACATTGCAAATGTTAAGTTTTAAATCTATTCTATGTTAAGCTCTTGCTTGAAGTTTCCAAAATCTAAGGTCTTAACCCTGATAAAAAATAATATCTTACACTCAAACAATTAAAGCTCAGCCCTGTCTTCTACACGATTTCAAAATTTTCATGAATCTTTATTTCAAATGACTATTACTAATCTACTTCATTGTTTTGCATAAAACAACAATATTTTCAAAAAATGTCTTTGGATTTGTACAAAAAAGTATAACTGCATTTAGAAAAAAACTAAATATTTTCCTGTAATCTAATGATTTTAAGTTCTGTACGAAAAATCCCCATTCAAGTTGATTTGATGAACTGATTGATAACATATCTTTAAAAATTCTAGAAAATTTATATCGGCTGAAAAAACTACATTTAACACATTCCACAGTGACGTGAAATCGCTTTTCCGGTTTTTCTGAACTGTTATCATTCTAGAGGTCAACCAATTTACAAGAAAATGAAAAAAATTGTAGCAAACGGTCGCAAATTGATTTTTTTTCAACATAAATATAATTTGGCAACACAAACTTTAAGTTGTTTTTATTGTGATTGATTACATTTGTGACGTGAATTCACGCTAGAATTGACCTTTTTTACTTCAGTACATACAATTTTGATTTCCTTTTCTTTCTGTGGAAATAGAATATCGGTGTCTTCAAATGAGTTATATAAAAAATAATTACCCACAGTTTGATGTGCATAGCTTCCCGATTAAAGAACAACGAACGAAGTTATGCTTATTTGACGTCACAAATTCAAATAAGCATAACTTCGATTTCACTCAGTTTAAACAGAACAGGGTAGTTTACTGAATTCACGTCACGAAATATTAAGTTATTCTGAACCATTCTTAAGAGCCTTCAAATTTTATGTGCACTTTTTAAAACGATATTTTGTTGTTCCGACTTTTACAATCATAGATTTTCAGTATCTTCACCTATTTTTTTTGCTTATATTGATTGGCACTTGAATTGCAACATATTGAGGGATCATACGTCAAAATTACTATTGTTCCTCACAGTCTTCATTTAACAATTTATAAGAAAAAAAATTAAAATTTTTGGTTTCAATCTTTTTGTATTTACATTTCAAAATAACGAACTTATGAAAAATTCAACTAAATTATGCTCGATTTGTAAAAATCCGACAATCTGGAAGGTCCAAACAGCTTTCAGAGCATGTTACTCTTATGAAATTTCACAAAAAAAAACAAATTTTGTGACGTGAATTCACTCATTCGCGCTGTTGTAACTCAGCTAGATTCCAACCGATTTCTAAAAAAAATAATGTTTTAGAATCGTCTTATCATTTTCAAAGAAGATCTCATTTTTTAATGTCAGAAAATGTAAAAGTTTTCTCGTAAAACTAAAAAGTTCACTTTTTTTGTGACGTGAATTCACTCAAATGCGACTGTTTTTGTTGGCTTTTCAAAACAACCACATTGGATACCGTCAAACGGGGCAACATGCAAAAGCAGGGTTAGATGCAACATTTGTATACCACAACACTCATTCAATTTTCATTTCAATATACTGTAGTAAAGTTATCATTGAATGATAACAAATTGATGATGACATAATTTTCAACATCGTGAAAGAGTTTTTTAAAGTTTTCGATTCTCATAAAAAAATTAAAAAATCGTGCAATAGATGTACAATTTTTTACATTTTTCGATGCCGTAAAAAACTTTACCTCGTATAACGGATTGGCTTAATGATATCGCCTACAAACTTTATATTGCTTTCATCATCCAATACCAACACTGTTGGTGTATAAATATTTTTCGGACAATCACCAAGTTTTATTAAATAAATATTTTTATAATTCAGTTACCTGACTGGGGCAAAATGCAACAAAATGCAAAGCAGAACTTAATCTCATAAATCGCGTTTCCATATGCCGGGATATGATTGAATTGCATTATGCGTTTGTTTATATTAAAATTTCATCCATCCTAACATTTTTTTACATGATTTGAGATAATAGAATATTTTGTAGCATTTTTTACCCCTAAATGTATGCAGCAGATCAACACGTTTTTCTTAAAAACATTTTTGCCAGAAAAAATGTAAATTTTAATTCGAACAAAACCAAAAATTACTGCAATAGGTGCTTTTTGCGTTATGACATCACAAATGTATCAAAAACTTTCAATTTTCAAACGTTTTCATTTGATTTTTCACTAATTACAGAGTTTGTTGCAACTTACCCCTTTTTCTTAGTAGGGTGAAAATCACATGGTTCTGTAAATTTAAAAATAACTGGTAAAACCAATAATTTTTCTGACTACGTCAGTTTGGTGTCCCATCAACCTTAAATCTTTTAATGTACAAGAGGTATGATTATCTGCAAGCATTAAGATTTTAGAAGCCATTGAAGTTGAAAAGTGTTGCATGTTGCCCCAGTTGACGGTATAAACAAATTCTTTTTTCTACAAAATGAAGCTGTGGTTTTTGGCTTCAAAACGTATTAAAAAGAATTCCAATATAAATCAATCCATATATATTAATGAATTATTTTGGAAAAGTCGTCCAAATAACCACTTTTCCCAACAAAAAATTTGATTTTCAAAATCATATGAAACATGTTCAAAAATTTTTTTTCCTCTTTTTTCCGTTGGTTTTGTGTGATTTGAATTATCAAAATTTTAGACAATTTTGAGATTTTTTTGATACGCGAACGTATAAAAATCACTTTTGAGCGGTACAAGCGCGTGAAATGTGTCATTATAGTTTCAAGATAAATTTAACCGGACTTATTTTTGCAAAATAGTTAATATTGTGGATTTCGCTAGATTTGTTAAGAAAAATCAACCTGTCAATTTGATACGAAAAGACTACGTGTTAGAAGACGCCGAAGTGCTTGCCATGATTTCTAACAGTTTAACAAGTTTTGGGATACAGTTATTAGAAATTTGAAGCCCTTTATATTGATTTTTTTTATTCACCATGATTTTGTATCAAAAACGAGTATTATAATATCGAGAAAGTCATCATTTATAACCGGGAGAAAACCTGGGAAAACCGGGAAAAACTTTGGAATTTGAAAACGAAAAATCACTAGCAACCCTGAAAAATCCATGTATATTTTCTCGTAGCGTTCATGTGAAGAGTTTTTTTTCGATGTACCTACGTTAAAATCTGCTTAGATTCATGGCAAAACCATTTTATTGCTACTTAGATCTTCTGAACTTTGCTGTTGTCCTGCACGGTTGATCCATGCGAAGTAAATCAATACCAATGAAGCGACCCGCCACCGCAAAATTTTATATTTATCCTCGAAGGGGGTGGAATTAATTGAGACAATAAGGGACCTGGTAAAACAATGAGGAAGTAAGTAAAAGCAAATCAAAAGTAGGTAATGTGTTGATCTATCTCCTGCAGAGTTTCAATCAACAATATAAGAAAGATAGTTCAATGAATAAATGTCAGTGTCTATTCTAGAACAAATTCAAGTAAAACAAAATCAACATCTCTGAAAATTTTCCACATTTTCGATGAGACTCTTCCCTATCCCACGCACTATTCAGGAAAAAACGATTTGGGGGTCTAGAACAACTTTTTTTTGAAAAATTTGCGAACAAAATGCACTTTAGACTAAAGAAAAGCCAAGGATTGAATTTCAATCATTGATTTTCAGGATGAATCACATGAAACTTCTACCGCGGATTTGGTCACCCAACACACTAAATGAAACATTTGACAGTCCGCCGATGATGCCGCCCAAATGTTTAATTGCTTTTTGAATACTCGGAATACTCTTTGACAAATGATAAATAAATACCTACGATGCTCTCGTCGTCAGGCGGTTAAAGTTCAATCGGTTCCAGCGAGTGATTTGAGGAGTTTGGGTCCGACGTTTGACGTAATGAATTTTGTTTGGCAAAAGATGATTGATTCGAAGATCAAAGCTACAACTATTTAATAGAGAGCATTTGATGTGGTCGGTTACTCTCCATGCAGCCCCAGTAAAGTGCGAGACCTCAATCGAAAGGCAATTGAGGCTTCAAAGATTTTCATTGCTGGAGCAAATAAAGTTTAATCCCCACAGAAGCTTTGGTTCCAGAAATAATGAATCGAACATTCATTATTTCAAAATTCCTTGAAAAGCTTTTCTATATATAGATGTTTATCGGACTGGGAATGAGAATCGATTTGCCACCAGTAACGAACGTTTCCTTTTTGCACGCCCGGAACAGAAACAGAAAGGCCCATCGTGTATGGAAAAGCAGAGAGAAGATTTGACCCTTCCGATAAGATACGCCCATCCCATTCACAAACTGTAAACTCGGTTAACCCAAGCATGAATAAGTGATGATGATTAGGCAAATTGAATATTTATGGTGCGTTGACAACTGATAAGCCACTCGGATTTGATCCTAAGCCTCGTTTGATCCCTCTTGTTCTGGTTTGTCTGTGTTATTTTTTTTGTCTCGTTCTTGGAGTGTAAATCAAATTTGTCTGAAGTGTTGAGCTGCTTATCACCTTTTCGAAAGTTCATTCATTATACTCAACTCAATTGCCACTGAAAGGCACTTTCAGACAGATTTCGCAAGAGCTCCTCAATTAAAAAAGGTGACAATTTTTGTTAGAGCTGAAAACCTTTTCCCCCAGCCATTAGACGGGTGCAATTTACGGAGCAGTGTCTCGAATTTATTTGGTAAGGGAAAAAAAATCAGCATTAAGTATCATTGGTGGCTCTTCTGATGATTGAAAATCTTATTGGGAGTCAGAGTAAACATCACTTCTTGGCAATTCGCTTGTCATTCTTGAGCTTTCAAACTGCACGCAACAATGTTATTATGCTGGTTGTCCAAAGTTGTAATTCGTATCATGACGCAAATGTTATCTGATTCAAAAGAACACGCGGTCCGAATTTCTCCAGAAAATCTCGGCCGGAGATCCATTCAAACTTCACAATAAGGTAAAAAAAATGTTTGAGTGATTTCGCGAAAACTGCATGGCTTCTCGATGTAGTGCTGAAAAAGAATGAAATTTTTCACAACGGGAGGTCAAAAAATTTAAAAGACGCTTTACTTGAAAGTCGCAGAACAAAAGCTCGCATCTGAATCTTAATGTCCATCTTTTGGCAGATGGCAAAAAATGGAATGCATTCTCACTTAGAGGCTTCAAATTTTGCAGACCTGTGCTGTGTCGGCTACTCCTAATGTATCAGTTCTATATCAGTTTTTCGAGTGCCGTTTGCTTCTTTTTTTAACGAGGCGATGCGTTATCAAATACATTTTTAATTATTTTTTCCTCACTTTTTTACTTACGCATATATTTTACACTGTACTTACGAATGCATTATTTTTTATTTTCAGGTAAGTTTACAAAAACTTTTCCTGATCAATACTACAACCATTGACAAAGGCAAAGTAAGGTGAGTAAGTAATGTAAAAAGGGATTTTTATTTAGATGAAAGGGAAATGGATCTTTTTTGATATCAGTAGTCTTTGCATTTAGAAACAAAAATGCTAAATGATAAACAATTTTAATCTGGATTTTGGAACTTGAATCTGAATCCGGTTTGGACTTATTATAGTACCTTATTATTTTTCTGCATCTTTTAGTAATTTGATAACGATTCGAATAACAGATTTTGGGACCCATTTTTCGACAGGCATACACGAAATTCAACAATTACATAATCTTTTCAACACAAACCTATCTGAAGGGCATCTCCCAAAGCCCTACTCAACAAACCCTTTCGATAGTCGTAAAGGCACAACCAATTTGTCGCTTTCAAGTGGCAGTTTGGTATGAACTCAAACTTCCATTAACAAATAGGTACCTAGCCAAAAACAACCTCGACAAAACCCGAAAACGGTCGTTTGCGTGATTCAATTCATTCCAATATTTGCTGCACAAATATGACGTGACGTTTTTTTTCTCTCTCGGATGGTAGTCCCATTGAAAATTTCTGTGACTTAAAAGTGAATAGGTAGAGAAGAAAAACGTCATAAATTCGAATGTTACATTCTGCTCATGCATCTGGGAAGTGCGACATTTTGTTGGCTCAACAATTCAAATAATCAAAAATGGGGAAAATCGTCTTGTGCTTGTGCTGGCTTGGAGCTGATTGGATTTTGCCGAGGTTCCCTTCGCGCCGGGTTGCGATTTTCAGAATTGAAAATCAATCAGCCAGCTTCTTATCGGCAAGCACGTTGTTGTCGCATTGTTTCAGCAAAAAAAAAAAAATACACAAATGCAAAACAACATCGTTTTGCCGCTGTTTGATTTTAAGTTGCAGAGGAGGAAAAAAGGCCGACTGCCTTCTCGTATGGCATAAGTTTTTTTCTGTTTATATTTTTTTCCCAATTTGTTCACACTCTGCCAACATAAATAGGCACCTAGTTGGAATGTTTGTGTAGCTGCCTGACGGTAGATCAACTTCAAATCACTTTATGCTCACAGGCTGTTTGGTGACTTCGTGGTCAGTTATTTGAACTGATCACATGTGTGATCAAACAAAAACCGAGGCGCATAAGTATGGATTCATAATCTCTGTTCATTCATAAATAATGAGGAAATATTCGACAAACTTGCTATGAGAGAGTCGTGAAAAAAACTCATTGCCATAACTGAATACGTTATGTAATATTTTCATGTTCCGTTCATTTTGTTTTCTTCTACTGTCAAAAACTGTCACAACTTTGAAGGTAACGACTATCTAAAATTTATCAAAATTTGAAAACTTAAAAATTATCAAAATAACTTAAAATAGATTGAAAAAATATAGAAAACACAAAAAAGACAAAAAATGAAAAAAATGACATAAATGAAAAAAAAACAAAAATTAAAAAATAACAAAAATTTAAAAAAAAATACACAAACTACAAAAATGGCATAAATGACAAAAATTACAAAAAATAACAAATATGACAAAAATGATTAAAATGATTAAAATGACATAAATGATTTAAACGACTAAAATGACAAAAATGACAAAAATGACTGAAATGGCAAAAATGACAAAAACAACAAAAATTACAACATTGAAAAAGTAACAAAAATGATAAAATGAACAAAATGCAAAAAAAAATACAAAAATGACAAAAATGACATAAAAATTGAAAAAAAGACAAAAACTTCAAAAATAGTATAAATGACCAAAATGACAAAAGTGACAAAAATGACAGAAAAAAACAAAAAAAAAAACAAAAATAACAAAAGGACAAAAATGACAGAAATTACAATAATAAACAAAAAAGGACAAAAATAATTAAAGTGAAAAATTGATAAAAATGACAGAAATGACTCAAATAACTTTAATGACATAAATATCAAAAATGGCTTAAATGAAAAGAATGGCAAAAACGAAAAAAAAAATGACAGAAATAACACAATTGACAAAAAAAAAAAACAAAAAATGACAAAAAAAAAAGACAAAAATAAGTAAAATGATAAAAACGACAAAAATGGCAAAAATGATTAAAATTATAAAAATGACAAAAATGCCAACATGATAAATTGATAAAAATGACAAAAAGACAAAAATGACAAAAGTAACATAAATACCAAAAAAAAGACAAAAATAACAAAAATGACTAAAATAACTCAAATGTCTGAAATGACAAAAATGACAAAATGACAAAAGTAACAAAAATGACAAAATTGATAAAAAATGGTAAAAATGACAAGAGTAACAAAAATGACAAGAGTAACAAAAAATGACTAATACGACTAAATTGAAAAAGATGACAGAAATGACAAAAATTACAAACAGACTAAAATCCAAAAATGAAAAAATTTAATTTTTTGTCTTTTTTGTTTTTTTTTTGTCATTTTTGTCATTTTTGTTATTTTTGTCAGTTTTGTCATTTTTGTCATTTTTGTCATTTTTGTCATTTTTGTCATTTTTGTCATTTTTTTCACTTTTGTCATTTTTTTCATTTTTGTCATTTTTGTCATTTTTGTCATTTTTGTCATTTTTGTCATTTTTGTCATTTTTGTCATTTTTGTCATTTTTGTCATTTTTGTCATTTTTGTCATTTTTGTCATTTTTGTCATTTTTGTCATTTTTGTCATTTTTGTCATTTTTGTCATTTTTGTCATTTTTGTCATTTTTGTCATTTTTGTCATTATTGTCATTATTGACATTTTTGTCATTTTTGTCATTTTTGTCATTTTTGTCATTTTTGTCATTTTTGTCATTTTTGTCATTTTCGTCATTTTTGTCATTTTTGTCATTTTTGTCATTTTTGTCATTTTTGTCATTTTTGTCATTTTTGTCATTTTTGTCATTTTTGTCATTTTTGTCATTTTTGTCATTTTTGTCATTTTTGTCATTTTTGTCATTTTTGTCATTTTTGTCATTTTTTTTCATTTTTTTTTTTTTCATTTTTGTCTGTTTGTCATTTTTGTCATTTTTGTCATTTTTATCATTTTTGTCATTTATGTCATTTATGTCATTTTTGTCATTTTTGTCATTTTTGCCATATTTGCCATTTTTGTAATTTTTTTTTCGTTTAATTAATGACCCTTTGTTTTACATTCGGGTCTGGAAAATTTGTAATTTTTGTAATTTTTGTAATTTTTGTCATTTATGTCATTATTGCCATTTTTGCTATTTTTGCCATTTTTGTCATTTTTGTCATTCTTGTCATTTTATTATTTTGTCATTTTTGTCATTTTTATCTTTTTTGTCATTTTGTCATTATTGTCCTTTTTGTCATTTTTGTCATTTTTGTCGTTTTTGTCAATTTTGTCTTTTGTCAATTTTTTCAGTTTTGTCAGTTTTGTCATTTTTTTCAATATTGTCATTTTTTACATTTTTGTCATTTTTTTCAATTTTGCCATTTGTCATTTTCATAATATTTGTAATTTTATGATTTTTGTCATATTTGTCTTTTTTGTCATATTTATTATATTTGTCATTTTGGTCGTTTTTAAATTTTTGTTTTTTTTTGTGTCATTTTTGTCTGTTTTTAAAATTTTTTTCAACTTTTTTAATTTTTGTCATTTTTGGCTTTTTTGTCATTTTTATTTTTTTTTTAATTTTTGGTTATTTTTGTCATGTTGTTTTATTTGGATATATTATTTTTGGAATTTTTAGTTTTTTTTGCCTATTTTGTCATTTTCATAATATTTGTTATTTTGTGATTTTTTTCATGTTTTTAATTTTTGTCATGTTAATCATTTTTGTTACTTTTGTCATTTTTGTCTTGTTTATATTTTTTGTCATTTTCGTTAATTTTGTCATTTTTGTGATTTTTTGCCATTTTTGTCATTTCTACCTCTTTTGTCATTTCTGTTATGAGAAATTTGACAAAATATCAAGATTACAAAAATGACAAAAATGACAAAATTGAAAAAATTTTCAAAATGACAAAAATGCGAAAAATGACGAAAATGATAACAAAAAAAAAATGACAAAATTCATTAGAAAGAGAATAATGACAAATATGATTAAAATGACAAAAAAGACATAAATGATAAAAATGGCAAAAAATAAACGAAAAAGACAAAATTGACAAAAATACTAAAATACACAAATGTCATTTTTGTCATTTCTTTCGTCTTTGCCTTTTTTGTCATTTTTGTCATTTTTGTCATTTTTGTCGTTTTGTCATTTTTTCATTTTTGTCATTTTTTCACTATTTTTTGCAATTATTATTTGACAAAAATGACAAAACTCTCAATAATGAAAAAATTGTTAATTACAGAAAATTATTAAAATGGCATAACTTGTATCGGTTATTCAAACTTTTGATAATTTTGATGCGTTTTTTGTTGATTGAGAGAATCCGAATGACAAACATAAATCCATTTAATCACTTTGGCAAATACATAACAATGCGATTCCGTGTTCTATTTGAAGTTTAAACGAATTTGCTAGCCTGACTTTTTAAGAATAAACGATTGAATGAAAAGTCAACAAAACTTCAAGTGCCTAGTCGACAACATCTTGTTTGAAATCGTTTTAAGAATGTGTGCATTTAGCAAAACAAACCTTTTTGGTCATTTCAAGAAATCACATTTTTCAAAACAAGTTTATGAATGAAATTGTTGATTTATCCAGTGCATATTAAAGCCGTAATTAGTTGCCTGTTCATATAGGCATAGTTATCGAATATCATAAAATATATTAAAAAAAACATTTAGTCATGACTACTTAAATTTGCTTGAGAGATACAAATAATTGTATCAATTCTTTAAGCTTCATTCATGTTTATTTTCGGGAGTGAAAGCAGACTTTTTGATACAAAAATAATGTAAAACTATGTTTTCTCTTTTGCTCACGTTCGTCAAATTTCGAGACCATTTTCATTCCATTTTTAGATTTCTTCAGACAGCCTCGTGCCACTAACTGGGAAAGAAAGAGTGGAGAAAAAATCAAAACAATCACATGCATTTTAATTTGTCGAAATTTCTCCAGAAACAGTCAAAACTCCCGAAAAAATACGTTGGAGAGAATGGAAGAACGGGGAAAACTATCGTTCAGAAGAATTAGGTGAGAGAGGAACTATTTGTCACCTCACCGATCGGATTACTGATGTTTTTTTTTCTTTATTATTTTTATTATTATTACTCCAAAGAAGGTGTCGTTGTCTTTGTCGCCCCGGAGAATCTGGCAACGGATGCTGGAGAACGATGGAAAAAGTAAACGGGGAGATAATGGGAGGATGATAAAATAAAAACGATCCGAACTCACAGAGAGAGGTGAGATTAAGATAAATTATTTCCGAACATCAATTTTGGGGTGCTTAAGCGCGTGCCGAAAAATATAGCTCCCCCCCTCGATCGGCATTTGGGAGCTGCCAAAGCGTTTGAAGGCGATGATGCTTTGCCTGGTGCATCTTCGCGTGTTTGTGAAGATGCAATCGATCCAGTAGATGGAGATGCAAACGTTGGTGAAACAAATGAGATGATATTATTGAAATTGGTTTGAAATATTTTTTGTCCTTTTTTTGTTTTCTTTTTCAGCGAAAGTACGTTGAAATCTGACGGAATTGAGTGGGAAATAATCTGTTCCTTTAATTTCCTGACTGAAACTGTACTTTTAAAGCTCAGCTTCCTAGAACGGTTAACAGGTGCTTTATTTGATTATTTTTTATAATTTCCTTAGCCACTTGATGCTAGGAAACATGCTCATCCCATCGATAGCTCAATTTTCCAATCAATTATGGAGCTTTGTTTGAAAAGTTGCATCTTCCTCGATCCGACAGAAGCTCAGAAGCAGCAGCAACTCTGTGTGGCGAGGAAAAGTGCACTTTGTACCAGGAGCCAGCCCATCAATTGCTTCCCATCGACTAGCGTCTTCCCCAAAACGGACATAATACTAATAATTTATTCATTATGATCCTCTTATATGGTCAATAGGCTATACTCTACGGTCGTTCTATGGCGCTGATGTTGGTAACCGGTATTAGTTGAGGTTCTGATTTTTCCTCCTTTCCTGGGCCTTGGCTGGTTCCGATATAAAAGTGCTGATGCTGCACCTTCATAAATGAAGCGATGATGGGGAATTCCCCCGGCTGCTGCAGATTGATGCATTCATTCAGCTGAGATGGCCATCGAATGCAGTTTGGAATTGAATCGTTTGAATCGTCGTTGTTAGCAACAACCGACAACGTCCAGGATAGGCTGATTTAGTGCAGCAATTGTTGTTGATAAGTCGGGTTGCAACCAGGCAGGACTATAAAGCGTGCTTAATCGATACATGAAGCAGCAAAATGTTATCGTTTCATATTTTCTTCAACTTCAGCTTCGATTGTTGGCGGTAAAACCGGGCAAACCGGGTGAAGAGGGATGAAAATTCCGCACATTTTGAATAGAATTCCGGGCTTGAATTGCGCATTCCATCAGTCAATGTGGTTGGTCTCGACTTGTCCGACATCCAACTGACGAAGATGATGTTCTTGTGGCTACAGCTGATTCACGTCGTCGTCGTCGCACATTTGATTGAATGTGGCAAGGAGAGTTGTTGATGGACCACCATCATGTATTAGCAGCAACAAGAAAAAAAAACGAAAAAAAAGTAGAGATTTATGGTGATGTTACTTGTGAACAGCACTTGACCGGAGCTCGTTTTGATGCTTGTGTTGAATTTTGTTAAACCATGTAAAACGCACAGTTCTCGTTCCAGGAACCAGTTCGTCGGAAATTGAACGCAACACTCGACGACGTCAATGCCTGGGAACATTAACTTTTAATTAAATTGTTTAACTGGTGCACAAAAGTTCAACAAGACACTTCATATGTTTTACTTTGCATCTAAAAGGGCGGATATCAGGTTGAATTGAAATTGGCAGCTGAATATGGTAAAACCTTGCATTTGGAGATCTTGTCTAATTGTTTGCTTTGTTAGGGTATTGATAATTTTGGCCATTTTTCTCATTTTGGTCTGTTGTTCTTGTGGTAATTTTTGATATTTCGGATCTTTTAATCATTTTTGTCTTTTTGGACATTTTTGTCATTTCGGATGTTTTTAACAATTGGTTTAGTTTAGTCATTTTTTCATGAAATTTACCTACAGGCAATCAGGCCCGTGCGAAGTACTCCATGGGGGAGGGGAGGGGGTCCTGGGTATTTTGGACTACGAAATTAAAATTTAGCCAAAAATAATAATGCTACTTCCGGTAATCATTCAAAATTATGGTTCTTGTTCTGAACACGAAACTTGCTTGAAAAGAAATTCTGAGCAGTCTTGTTTTCAAATTTGAAATCTATATTTCCGAAACACCAGGAAAAGAATGCGAATCCAAATTTCTAATTTAGCTTCGGACACTAGAATAAATGCACAGAATTTGAATACATAAAATATAACACCAGATTTATAAAAATCTGAACTCCCAAATAAATGTCAGATCAGGTTAAAAATTAAGTATGACTAAAAATTGTTAAAAACAATGATAATCATTGTTATTTACTATTCATAATGTTGCCAGAGTTTTTTCAGCACTCAGCCGGGCCGGACAAATCCGGGCAATTTCATACAAAAACTGGGCAAAACCCGGGCATTTAATTTCAAAATTGACGACCGAAAATCTGGACAAATTTTTTCAAAACCCAGAAACTACTCAACAAAAATTAAGGAAAAAAATTGAAAAAAAAATTTCGTCAAAATTTATCGACAGATTTTAAATTGTATTTTGGGGAAGAGGGGGCATAATGCCCACGTTAAGAAGAAAGCTTTGTTTTAGAGTACGTTTGAAAAAATTAACTTTAATTATTCGAGAATATGACTTGATTAACATTTTTGGATTTTTGCAGGAAATTATCGCATATTTGATGCTTCTTTTGTGGAACAAAATGTTTCTACTGTTAATTAGAACGGAATAACGTACAGAATTCTTAAAATAAGTGTATATCTAGCTAGATATCCCAGTGGGGCGTTTTGCCCACACTGGGCATTATACCCCCAGTTCCCCTAAAACTTGCTCTAAGAACTTGGTTTTTGGTGGCTTTTGGTGGCATAAACTTAAAAAAAAAACACAATTTGTGTTTTTTTTTGTTTGAATTGCCAAATTATAAAGTGAATAAATCCGGGCAAAATCTGGGCATTTGTCAATGAAATCCGGGCCGGGCCACAGAGTTTACAAATTTAATATTAAATATCCGGGCTAATTCGGATAAAACCGGGCAATCTGAAGGATTGATTGAAAAAAATCGCTGTAGTATCTCGAATATGAAAAAAATATTATTCACGATTTGAAATTTGATTTTTCGATCAGGAAAAAACCCATTTGGGAGAATTTATTCAATAGTTGATAATTGAATTATTGAATTTTAAATGATAAAAAGGAGAAAATATTCAACTTTATTTCGAGACGAGTGGTCAAAGTCAAAGATTAATCCTTTTTCTTAATTATAATTTGGTCAGTTATCAAAATAAAAGGCTTAAAAACTTTACTTTTAAGTTCGCAATCATAACAATATTATAACAATTAAAACATGTATTAAAAATACAACATGTTCAGTTATGCTGACAAAGAACAGGTTGTGAAATGATTTATAAAATAAATATAAAAATAATTTTTGAAGCCTAATATTTTTTTTACCTTAACACGAATGCACGAAGTGCAGTTTGGTCTTTGAGAAAATCCGTATTCCAAAGGCATGGGATCTTGTACAATACCTAGAATCAAATTTAGCCGGCAGCGCATAACATTTTATTAGTTTGAAATTTCTTATACAAATTTGGAGCAGTCTTATGATGATGCATAATCTAAAAAAATTAAATTCTAAAATTTAAATTTTTTTCAAAGATAAAATCAAAAGTATGTATTTCTGACATTACTGCTTAAAGTTTGAAAAAATTGATTTATTGAATAAAATTTATCAGAGCGGTTAGAGTTTTGCTTCGAAAATACCTGAAATTCATTTTGATTTGAAACTTCGGAGAAATAAACAAACAGAAAACCTCTATTACTTTCTCCTAGAACTCAAAATTACTTGAAGTCTTAGGGAAAGTTGATAATTGATTTTAAACCTTTATTTTAAAATTATATGTTTTTGATTTAATTTTTCTTTAAAAAATGCAAAAACTTCTTAAAATATTTTAAAATATTTTCAAAATTATTTTAAAAAACAAAATCTGATAGAAAAATTGCATATTTAAATCCATGGCACCCAAATAAGTCAAAATTCTTTAAATTTTTAATTCTTTAAATTCTTTGCACCTCGGAATCATGTTAATTTTGTGGCCTTGTGTAAATTATCAAAACGTTTTCGAATGTGATGTTGAGCATTGAGAAGATCTTGAAACGCAAAATTTTAGTAAGAAAGTAGAGGATGCTAGGTTTTAGATTTTGTTATGCTTATTCTGATGATCATCGTGACTGTGAAAAACCTGAAACATGGCTTCCAAATTGTTGATGTATAAAATAAGAATTTGAAAAATTAATTGTCAAAATCAAATGGTTTGTTTTAAACTCTGAACTAAAGAAATTCGTACAGGGTCGAAAAAATTAAGGAAAGTCCCAGTGGGAAACCCAAAAACTGGAAAGCAACCATCGCATGAGCCAATTCGAATTAGATTTTTTTTTCAGTGTGCTGCTTATAAAATAATCATCATTTCAAATTTATGTTTTTAACGCATTTCTAAGAAGTTTTTCCAGAGTAAATGTTTGCTCTCGAAGGCCTAATTTTTTTTCCAACGAATGGAGATAATGACATTTTTATCATGAAGTTCCGTTTAAAATGTTGAGCAAAGTTACCAAAATTCGAAAAAATATATAATTTTCCTGATTCAAAGGCAAATTTCATCAAAGAATCTAGGTTATAGTTCATATTTTTAATTGTTAATTTTTGAATAGATTTAGAAAGATTTAGTACTCGAGGAGACTGACGATCTGCGGAAGCTGCAAATCAGTCAGTGTTTCGATTGACCCGATGAATGGCTAAATATTTAAAGAAGACTGCCTCTAAATGTGACCATTTTCCCTGCACAGCAATTCTATCAGCAGGTCTATCAAAATTGATTTTCTGATTTGGTTGGATCTGGAATCGTGCCATTACGCGAAAACTGTGGTAGACTGTTATACAGTCAAAATCTGTCAAAATCCAGGCATTCTATTTCAAAATTGTCATAAAAAATCCGAGCAAAACCTGATAGATTACTTATCAAAATCTAGGAAAAAATAAGGCTTGTTAAATTTGTATAATGTATTTGTATAATATAGTAACAAAATAGGAAAGTAACTTTCACCGTTGGTGAAAATCTTCAAATTTGCTGAACAGTCTGGAAGATTTAGGATATTTGATTTGGAATAGAATTTTTTTTAAGATTTAAATTTCTTAAAAAAAATATGCTTTAATCAAGTAAGATAAATCTACCCAACTCTTGGGTCAATTTGATGTTTTTTATTTCATCGCTGAAAATTGTAAATCAAATTTTCAAAAGAAAGGGAGATTAAAATTTTATGGTTCAAATTTGATTCTTGCAAACTTGATCCACATCTAACAAAATTAACTCAAATATATTTTGATTTTCAGCTGAATTGTGTGAACAAACAGAAAGTGAATCCAAATTTAAAATTTAAAAATTTACCTGACAATCAATATTATAAATCTACGATCTTCTGCTGCTTGTATTCCTCATTTCAATAATCATCTTGATATTTTTGAAACTAAGCTCATTTCAGAGCTGAATCTGAATCTGAATTTTAATACTAATTTTGAACCTGAATCCAAAATCTGAATTTTGATTCTGTTTGCAAATTTCAATACGATTTCTGAAACGTACAAAATATAATCTATTTCTGTATCAAAATTGTCGGTCCGAATTTGTAAATATAAGTCAGGAAGTTAAATTTGTTTCAGGGCCCTCAATCATGAATCTTTAATTCAAATTCTTATGTTTTGAATTTTAATATGAATTTATTGTTTGATTTTTTGTAACCAAAACCTCCAAAACAAATGAAAATATTTTATTCAAAATTTAATATTCCTAACAGAATTTTAATCGATGAATGAATTTTTGTTGGCAAACAGTAGCAAAATTCTGGGATAAGTTTTCGGGATCTTGTCATAAGTTTTGAGTAAAGATTAAGTATTTTTCTTGAACAACCTTACTCAATCATTCAAATTTGATTAGGAATCTAACATTTGAGTGTAGATTGAAATACCTCGCATGCTTTTCCTGGACTCTCATATACTCATAACCATTTATGGCGATTAAAAAGAAATAATTCGATTTAAGTGCTCGAAATAATCGAAAATGAATTCGGCATACCTTATCCCAATCTTATGAACGAACATTCTGAATCAAAATTCAGTATCAGAACCATAAAAACGAGAATAAAGTTCACAGCTTACATTTTTTTCAGAACCGGCTTTTAATTTGAATAATAAATTCAGCTCTGCAGCAGACAACTTTTTTTTTTCTAATATTCAATATGTACAGGGGAAAGAGAAATTTTTAAAGTAATTTTTTTTATAGAATTAAAGATTATAGAATATCGGTCCTTCTTTTTTTCTCATCATCGTTTATAATTGAATATCGATGATTTAAATTATCTATCTTAAAAAAATATAGTTTGTATATATTTTAAACACAGACCTACATACAAATTCGTTCAGATTTCCACTTTAAAGTTATCACTTCAAGCACTTCCCATTCCTCAGAAAGTAACAGAGCTAGAGAGGAGGAAACCCCATAATTTAACACCTGTCAATGCACAATAAAAGCAGCCATCGGATTGTGCTCGGAATCATCCCATAATCGGTATAATTTTCCGACCCATTATTAGAATGGCTTTCGGGGTTGGTTTTTCCATCGAATAGACCGGAATGTAGTAGATGATAGTCCGATCCAGGGCAATAATTCCACAAAAAGCTGGGTGCAAGAGCCTGCCGACGCGACGGACGACGGTTGCACGACACGGAAGGATTCAATTAGCTATGACATGGAAGCTTTTTGCACTCCGCTGGTGGTCCACAGACAGGATGCTGGATGATAATGGAACCTAGCTGTCATCGTTTTGCTGGAGAAGATTAATTTTTTCCTTCACATTTTTGAGCTATCTCTGTTCGGCGAAAAGTTACAGCAATTTATTTGATGACAGTCGATTTTGCAGCTCATACATAGTTCAGAGTCGTCCTTTTTTCAGCTTGTCTTTCGGACAGGAATAAGGTCGCTTACCTTGACTGAAAGCACAACCAATGATGCCGCAATCCTTTCTCACAAAGCACCCGCTAGAATTGATATAATTACACACTACATGGCCAATAGTTTTTCAACCCACTGACAATTGATGTGGTTGGTTCAACCCACCCTCAACTTTTGCTACCCCCACCTTTTTTGTGAAGCTTGCTAGAAAGGGTCAAAGGAAGTGACTCCTCTTCTAACCTCGTAAAGCGCGTTGATTCATGAAGCATGTTCGACCATCATCATCATCATTCCCTCAGTTTATGTGTGCATATCAACGCTGTATGTATGAAGCATTGGGTGAATCCGCAATGCTCATGATAATCCCCAAAAAGCCACAGGCTAGGGACAAAAATTAGAGGTTTCAACTGAAAACCAGAAAAAAACATACATGACTAGCACAAAAACCATCACTCTTGTGTGGATGCTGTAAAGTCGGGACTAGCTCTGCACCGAATTGACTCTGGGGAAATGGTTAATTATGCATTTGATAGCAGTTGCAGGTTTTTTTTTTCGAGCCAACTCCTTCGAGCTGACGGGTGCGTATATATGAATGGTAGATCACATGGATCCTCATCTATTGCCATTGAGAGTTTTTTTTTTGGTTCGCTCACTCACTCACTTACAACTCAAATTGTGCCCTAGAGTCTGTTGGTACAATCTATAATTTGCACTTTATAACGAAAGTGCTTTTTCTGACGGTGGGTGTGAGATGTAATGGCCGTAAGCTCTCGTCATATCAGTCAGTGTTGGAATTTTTGAGGCTACGAATGCTGACGTCTGATGGTGGTATTTTTTTGTTTTATTTTTAAATCTCTCAGTACATGTTTTGGCAGATTTGGGTGTCATGAAATTTTACAAGTAGTTGTGTGTTTTTAAGAATGTTCTCAGCATGATAGTTGTTATGATTAGAACATATTCGTAGAAGGTCACTGAGTAAGCCAAATATCATTAGGAAGTTTTATTACGGTTTTATTACGGCATTTTATATGCAGGTAGTTTTATAACTGTTTTATTATGGTCATGAAAAATGGTTTTGATTCAACCATTTGTTCTCAATAAATTCTAAAAAAGCTTTGAGTTAAATTTTGTTTAAGTTGTTTAGAAAGAATTCTGAATGCTCTATTAAAACTCAAACAAAACATAAACTAAGAAGTCCCAAGCTTTTTGCATGTTTGATTAAAGCAAGCATTGCTTGATATCAAAACCATAATGAAATTAGGTGACATTGCTTGACGCCATCATTAATCCACGATGGCGGCTTCCGAATTTTTTTTCAAAGCTTTAAATGACTGAAAATCTCATGAAACATCCACATAATGCTCGTTTTGAGCATATTGTGGATGTTTTTTATGCCCTTTATGTGACTTATGTCCCTTACAACGTAGATATTAACCGCTTTTGACACTTTCAAGTTTATTAATGAATGTATAAAGTTCACTGAAGAGAATTGGGCAGTTGATTCTTTTTGTCAGCCATTATGTAACTTTCAAAGCCTTCAATCAAGTCAATATGTGACTTTTGGTTGCTTGGGTTGGACCGTTAAGAATTCTGATGATTCAATTTTAACTAACGAATAAAAGCATGCTAATGGAGACCTGATACATAATTTGTACGCTTCTGTGTTTTATATAAATTGAGATTTAAAGATTTCACAATCTTCCTAAGCACAACGCTGCCAATCGGTTCCATTATCGGCAAAAATCTGTATCGGATGAGAGTGGACATTTATTTTGAGGCTTTTTTTGTTGCTAATGGTTCCCATATTCACTTCCAGCCTAATGCTTCCAGGGACCTGAAGCAATCTGCCTCCGGCAGACCTCCAGCACACCTGTTGCACCAGAGAAAGAGTGCTGCCTGCATCCATTTGAAACTGTATGAAGCAGATGGAGCATCCTGTCGTATCGTGTCGTGCTGTGTGGGTGTATGTGGAACATGATGTCCTTTTTATTTAAAACAGCTAGAGAAAAAATGGTCCATTTTGTCGAAGAGAGTGATAGAGAATCCAAAAAAAAGCTGGACAAAAGCCTCTTGTCTAAGTCGATTCATGTCAGGGTGAATCCTCGTGTGCAAAGGTACGCAAAACCCCCTGAATCAGGCCCATTCGTTTTCCAAAAGTGCGCTCTCATGGAGATATTAGGAGCTTATGCGAAGGATCTTGAAATAACTTGTCGTTTTTGATTGTGGACGATGGGAAACACAGTAATGTTGTTTATGATCGGATTAGCTGGAACAGATTTTACAACAGAGATTTTAGAAAGATTTTTTTCTCTTTTTCAAAAAGAGATCAATAAGATTGATGTGAAGAGATAAGAATTCTGGTTTTTTTTTATCATTAAATCAAATGGATTCAGTGTTCTTTGGAATGTATTTCGACAGTAAAAATGGGACGATTAAATTTCATTAAACACAGGAGCTTGACTTGAATTGAAATTTAATTACTTACACAGGAGCTTATCTTATCACTACAGATTTGCCACCAAGTCAAGCGCTACTTTAAAATTTGTCATGAAAAAAATAAATAAACTCACACCGTTTGATTTATAGCCGCCGTTTTTCTCTTCCGACTCTAAGCGAAAATTGTTTTATCAGCCATCTTGCGCGATTTAAACGAGCTTTTTCCTGTTTACTCCGTCATCAACACGGTCATAAACATTCTTATGTGATGGTAAAGGTGAATGGCTGGAATGGGGAAGGATGTTTTCTTTACGTTCCTTTTGATACGTCACAAAGGTGTACTTACAACATTAAACACACCACAGAAAGTCGAATAAATTTGGCTTACCGAAGATGAGTGAAATTTGAAACTTTTACGATTCCTTTGGTGACGATTTGTGGGATTTTGCTGTGTTTGGGCGAATCAAGATTTTACCTACTCGTGCCACAATCAACGGAATTACTTCTGTGGGATATTTGATTAATTAGCTGTTGAATTATCTTCACCCACTCAGCGTTCAGTGTGAACCTTTAATTGACGAAGGAGCATTAAAAATTTTCTCTTATTTTTAGATGAATGATTTATAGTGCTGATTCCTGTATTTTAAATTAAATTGCTCAAGCAATAACAAGCTATTTCCATTTCATTGTGAAAGCAACGTCTCACAAATCGAGTTAGTTTGACTTTGACGACAATCATAAACTTACTCTTGAGTGCTACGTGGTAGGGAAACTTCAAAGGAGATACATGGATAGAAAATTCACCTCTTTGCAAATTGTTCGCGATGGTGTAATCAAATTTAGAAGTGGGTATCTACTCACTTTCTGTGGAATATAATTTGAGGTGCATCAACTATGTTTCCGCGGAAGGAAGCGACATACATTTTAAAACGATGCACACTGGAAATCAATTTAATAGTTGAGTTTACAAACAAAATTACCCGTTACTTTAACTTTTATTCTTATTATTCACAAATTAAAATAGTTCAAATGGAATGAAAATAAATATTTGACTATCAAGTAATTGATATTGCAATTACCTCAAGGTAGCTTCATGCGTACTGTATATAGTTTAGCCAGTGATGAAGCTTTTCAAATCAAATCCATTTGCTCGGAGCTTTCTCCTAGGGAACATTTCCATGTTAAAAATTCTAGCATTCATCCTTTCATCATGTGCCGGTTTTATGATTTTCCAATGTCTCCACTCCCCATAACCTCTCCCAGAAAGAAAAACACACAAACTCTCCCAGACGATCAAACATCAGAGAAGAAAACTCACCTTGGGCAATCAGCAACGAAGAAAATACTCAATCACACACATGCTAAACCCCATAGGAGTAAGGGGGGATGATGATGACTGGTACCGGTCGATGATAAAATGTCAGTCCCAGGGCCCGACCAAATGTTTGCCGCAATCTTGGGGTTTGCGAACACACAAACATATTCGGAAGCTCCGAGTGAACCCATTTTGAGCAGTTAAGACGAATGTCGGTGACGACAAGAGCAGGAAGCTGCTCCCGATGGGTTAAGTTTGCTGGAAAACATGACGCGGAAAATCATTCCTCCCTTCTTACTTTTTGCTTCAGAATCGAGACCGCAAAAGGGTAACGGTGGCGCGGGAGCTTCGAGGTATTGCTGTGACAAATCAACGCTTTTCAGCGCTGAAATCAAAGAGCCGAACTCAATTTGTGACATTTGTTGTGATACGCGATATGAATAAATTATACTTTTCTCGGATTGACACCAAAGCGAAAGCTTGGAGAATTCACCGTCAAGGATCCGGCTAAGCTGCCGGGTGTTTGCGGTGAAGCTTCGACACGCTACGCCAACTCTTTCGACGACGACGACGCCTAGGCGACATTTATGGTTGTGACAGATTGATGCGGTGGAGTTTTTCCTACCGTCCGGGAAATGTATTTTCTACAATGTATGACTCCTTTGACAATTACTCCGTCTTCGTGGAATGGGCTCTTTCTTCCGGTTTAAAATTGGAAACCATGGAATCTATGGTAGGTTTGTTATTAACTTTGAGTAACAATTTAAGGAATTAAAGTGTTTCTCGGAATGAAATCTTATTTGGAAATATACTCTTCTAATGCGATAGAACCATTGCATTGTTAACCTTTTTTTTGGACTCAGATGAGGTAATTTGAATTTTGAATGCTTTATTTCTCAATTTTGAATCGGAAGGACCTCCAGCACCACTATATGTTTTGTTCGTTAAAATAAATTAATGGTTGAAAATCGTCGAAATTTTCTGTTATAATTTAAATTGTACAACCAAACATATGAAAAAAGTGCTAAATAAGAATAGTACAACGCATGTTTTTCTACAAACATCAAGATTAGTATAATGCTTCTACGAATCATTTGAATTGATATCTGCTTTTTTAATGCGTTTTCTAGTATTCTAAGGTATGAAAGGGGTTTTTAAGAGATTTTCCTCTAACATTCATGAAATTGACATTTGAGCTATAACCATGGCCGTGGGAATTGGAGCGGGGAAGGGGAGTTTGGGGTTAAACAACCTCCGCTCCCACTCTTCGAGGGTCCAGAAAAAATTAATCGTAGTGTTCTATTCTACACTTGAAATTTTTAATTCCTGACAAATTTTTGATGATTGAGTGAGGTTATTCAAGAGTAACAATTTTGACTCAGAACATGAGACAAAACCTCGGTAACTAATCCCAGGCTCAGAAATCTGTCACAAATTTAACAAAATTTCAAATTTTGAAACTCATACAATAAGTTAATTTTTTTCCGAACATGAAAAAAATTCTTAGTTTTTGTTTCATATTCAGATTTGAAGTTCTTAAACTTAATTCCTATTTAAAATTCAAACCTAACAAAACATCAAAATGGCCATCCGGAATTGAAAACTCAGAATAAGAATAATCATTCGAATTTCATAATTCAATTTAGATTCGCACGTTGGATTTATAATATAAAATAAAAGAAATTTTTCGGTTAAACCCAAAACATTTAAATTAAAATACTAGATTGATGACTGCGGCATTTAAATTCTGATCTGGAATCTTAATTAAGATATCGGTTTTTGCACATTTTAATAATTTTTTGAATCTGTTTGAAACAGATCCAGAATTCTTTTCTGGAATTCAGGTTCACAATTCCGATACAGAAACGATATTCAAAATTAAGACTAAGCTCATCAATGATTTAAATCTATCAAGTTAACTATTACGTTGAGGAATGCAAACAGCAAAAGCTCGCAAACTTTAAATTTTAATTTGATTTTTGATTTTATTTTCAATATTTCAAATTTGTGTCTGCAATCGCTTAAGTTTCGTTTAAAAAAACTTCTATAGGACATTAACTATAGGAAGTTTATTTTCATGAAAAACATTTGCGAATAAAGAATCATTTAATCTTTCCGTTAAAAAAATTCAGGGAATTCAATTTTTCATATCTATTATTTGACAAAATTATTATTGCAGTTTTATCAAAAGCCGAATTTCAAATTTAAACCTTGAGTTTGGATCGAGATTATTAGAATCAGGTTTGAACCGCAAAAATTCATTAAATTTATTATAATTTGGTAAAGTTGATTTATTTTCATCAATAGTTACAATCTTTATATTCGTTCGAGAGTTTGATAGATTTGGCTTATTTGATTTGAGCATAGTATAACTTTTTTTTTTTAACAACATTGAAGGCTCTCTTATAAAAACTTATTCTGTACTCAAATCAGACAAGCTAAATTTACCAGAGTTTAGACTAAATACTAAGATTACAAATATCGATGAAAGTAACTTTCCTTATTTGTTATTAAAGGTAAAAGGAGGATTCCTTCTACAAATCAAGGAAACAATTTTAGAGATTTCAGGGAATATTTGCTAGTGTTTCGATTTAATTAATCATCGTAAAAAAACTTTAAAATTAATTAGTTGAAAGTATTAAGAAACATTTGAATGTGTTTTTTCTTTAAATTTATTCGTCATTTGAGCAAGAAAATTATAAGGGCCCGAAGAAAATCGGAAAATCTTTTTTTTTTTGTTTTAACGCTTAATGACTCAAAAACGCATAAAACGTCGAAATCTGGTGTAAACTCTATTTTTTTTCAAAAATCGACTTAATAATATTAAAAACTACACAAAAGTGGACCAAAAGAAATCCTGAAAATCTCTTTTTTTTAAATTGGCGACAGAAAACAAAATGATAAAAATGACAAAAGTGCCAAAAATAACAAAAGTGACAAAAATAACAATAACTAACAAAATGACAAAAATGACAAAAATAACAAAACTGACAAAAATAACAATAACGACAAATATAACAAAAATGACAAAAATTACGAAAATTACAAAAATGACAAAAATTACAAAAACGACCAAAAGACAAAAATGACAACAAAAATGACAAAAATAACAAAAACAAAATGGCAAATGTGACAAAAATGACAAAAATAACCGAAACGACTAAAATGACAAAAATGACAAGAGTTACAAAAACGACATAAATGACAAAAAAGATAAAAATCACAAAAAAAAAAACCAAAAATGACAAAAATACAGAAATGACAAAAATGACAAAAATCACAAGTATCACAAAATAAACAAAACTGACAAAAATGACAAAAATAACAAAAATGACTAAAATGAAAAAAATCCCAAAAATGAAAAAAATCACAAAAATGACAAAAATGACAAACAAGACAAAAATTACAAATATGACTTTAATAACATAAGTGACAAAAAATGACCAAAAGGATAAAAAAGAAAAAATTGACAAAAATGACAAAAATGGAAAAATGAAAAATTTGCAAAAAAAATGATTTTCTAGGAGTTTATTTACCGAAAACGGCCAATTTCCCGAAAAACATCCAAGAAAGACGATTTTTGAATCAGCTTTTTTTTATGTAACACCAGATATTGACGCTTCATGCATTTCTCAGTTATTGTGCATCAATATTAATATTTTGACTTTCTGGATTTCCTTTCCTTACTCTTAACGTGATTTTCAAAATTCTAAAGTCGATTAGTACCAATTTTTTTTTAGATAACACCAGATTTCGAAGTATTATGATGGTCATCATTGACCATTGGTCCCCCATTTGATGATTTTTGAGGGTCATACACCTGGAAGTTTGATTGCTTTGAGGCAGTCCTAAATCAAGTCCGATTGAGCTGAAATTTTGCACAGGTCAGTTTTCTGGGCCAATCTACTAAAAATATGCTTTCGATGAAATTTTTCCCATACATCCGTTGCCACCCAACTGCATATATTGCTTTGTGAATCAATGCTCGAATACAGCAAAGAGCACAAAGACACTTTGGAAATGAAAACTTTATGAATGCTTTGTCATATGCGTAAGTTAAATACAGGTATGCATAAGCTTGCCAAATTTCATTGAAAAAAAGCCCGGATTGTGCTCGGATTTTGTCACTTTGTTTGTCAAATCAAACTTAAAAAAAAAATTGTGCTGTAAGGTCACATAAACGAATTTTTTACAGCCGAAAATATTTGGAAGTCAAATGGTATCCGTTGCAATTTTTCAGATCTAATTCTCATTTAAATTCTCAGGACAGTCGCGCTTGAGACGCCAATCGGTTCGGTTCATTTCTCTTTCGCTCTCGGTATGTGGCTGCAAATTGAAAGTGTGAAAAAAGTGCTCGAATGTTTTTGAAATACAGCGAATGTTTTTGAAATAAATGTTGGTGGAGTAAATTGCTAGATGGAACATGAAAAGAAAATATAAAAGTTAAGGTTGAAAAAAGGGGTTTGGTGCAATATTCAGCAAAATTATTAAGAGCAAGATGGCGTTCAGCACAAGCTTGTGCTGCTGAAGTGAATTGCCCGTGCGTTGCTAAAAGCGTTAAAAATTTGGCCAAAGCAGCCAATTGTAGGGAAGAGGTTTCTTCAATAAAAAAGTGTTGATTCAAATGGAAAGAGAAGCAAAGTCATTTGAAATGAAAAATGTGCAAGTGTTCTACTAGAAACGCATAGAACAGCTGGGAAAACAAGAAGCTGAAGCAAGCCACTTTCTTTTTTCTCCCGTAGGGAAGGGCAGCTAGCACGGGTTGGAAAGGAGTGGGTGGTAAAAAGGTTTAAGTGAAAACCACGGCTTACTTCGATTGATAGAAACATAGCGGGAATTGACCGCGAGAAGAGTGGTATGGGCTTGCGTGGGTAAACGGCGGATCGAGAAAAAATGGGTGGAAAGAGTTAGAGTGAAATAGAAAAGATTGCGTGATTGGTTCCGAAAGAACCAACGATAGCGGCCGGGTGGTAATGAACCTGTGGAAGGATAGGAAGTGTGGTGAAAAATCCATATTGGTTTGGATGAAGGTAGAGAGAGGAAAATTGTGAAATGTGGAAAAAAGAATAAGGGTGGCATATTGGAATCGTGATATTAAAGGCTTGATCAGCGGGGGAAAAAACAACTTGTGCTACGTTTAGTATAGAAAAAAAGTACCCCAAATAAGAAAAAAAAGTGAGGTAAGGTAAGGGAAGGTAAGGTAAGTAGAGTTTCGGCAGCGAGGTAAGATGTCTAGTGTATTTGAAATTTAAATTTTTTCATATAAATAAATCAGAATGATCAATCACCTGCAAACTATCCAGGTATATACACGGATGCCGGAATACCTGATGAAAATTTATGAAAATTGTAAATTACAATTTTTGTAAAATTTTGAATGGTCGTGTAGGTGATTGAAAAATTCCTCCAAAATAAATACCAACATTGACACGAAGTACATACATCCACCACAAATAACACGAAGCCATGGTGCCGGGTATGGAAAATTCTGCATAAGTGATACGCCTCATTTTAAATACGAAAAATGCAGATGTGTTCATACTTTGGTAAAACTGCGGTGAATCCGTGCACCCATGGTGGATTACCAACATACAACATACTAATTCTCATTTAAATTCTCAGCTTCCCATGTGCAATTCTCAATTTTTGGTTTCTCTGTTCTATAATGACCCTGAATGCTCAACAAAGACATTTATTATATTTTCACTAATGTACATATATACAGTAAGGTTTTTTTTACGTGATTTGATTTTGCTCAGTTCTTCTAACTTGGTTTCTTTTAACACGGTTATTTCGGCCTTTGGCGGACACGGTTCTTCTACATGGCTCTCACGAATCAAAACGTTTCCGGAGGGAAAATATTCCAAGTCCTATACGTTAAAGATGGATTTCCTACCGCGTAAAAAAACCTTGGTGTATATTGATCAAATATACTTGAACTTGTGAATTAATCAATTGCTTGCTAAAAATTTTGAGTATAAGCTTTCGCCTTAAAACAAACAATTTTATAATGATTTTATTATTTTCCATGATACCTCAAAATATCTAAATTTTTTTAAATTAAAATTTTAATAAATTGATGAAACATGTTTCCTAAACATTTTACCAGTGTGCTCAAAAAATTTCGCAACCCACGCTTTCCAATGACCCTGTAGCGGAATTCTGGATAACCAATCAAAAGCACTCGAAATCCATGAACTCAATCCTTCCTTCGGCATGCACGGTGAACGTCTCATAGCTTGTGGTCTTTTCTCTGCCGCCCATATGTTTTACTCGAGCAGAAACTAATAATTCAGAACGCTAATGCTACTTCTACCGTAGAATTAACATGAGAAAAAAAAATTGCAAACTGAAATAGGATACTCAGTGAGCTTTATATTCAGCATTGCTAAAATCTGTCCAGGAAGCAACCTGTAATGAGCTAGGCAAAGGTCGTCGACTTTGCCAAAAAAGTGAACTCGTTCAACTTGTGTGTCATACAATAGGCCTTAAACTTCGATTCGATTGGTGGAACCACCAAAGTTCTCTTGCACTCCAGGTGGAAGACATATGAACGCAGCACCAAACACGAGATTCGATCGTGTTCGTCGGGAAGAGGAAAAAAAAACAACTCAAAACGAGACATCATTCATCTGGGTAGGTCCATAAACAAACCATACCCTGTCATAGAGCTTCGATTGGAAATTGATATATGGACCCAGCAGCCGAAAATCCAATTAAAATCTATTGCCGCCTTTTTTATAATCACGTGAGCAGAAGGGGTAAAAAAAGCGCGATGACTTCGCAGCTAGGCGGCGCGAGCAGATATCGATCTGCACCTTCGTGGTTGGGCTTGAACTGTCGAGGCCTATGTTGGCAGGCTGGCACCTCTGGCTGATGGAAGTGACCTTGGCAGTCAAAATCCACCGCTAGAGGGGGCTGCTCACACCAGATTTGACAGACGACGACACGAGGTCTGAGGATTGTACCGGTGCGCCTGGGAGCTGAAAAGAAATAAAGTCTAATTCACCTGAGGGCACGTGTCGCGACAAAGTCACGGCCAGTTGTGCTGCGTTCATCATGTTGTAGTTGGGACGGATTAATAAATGTGTTTATTTTTTTCTAGTATTTTCTCTCTCGTAGCTTTAGTTAGACTTAATGGAAGCTGTCTGTCACGTTAGGTTGAATCACCGATTAAAAGTGTTTTGTTTTTGTTGAACCCCAGGTGGGGACGTTAACCTTTTCGGAAGTGTCAAAGTAAATTTGGGAACCCATTTTATTGGATTCATGTTGTAAGCTGTGTGGTTTCGTGCACAAAACGTAAGATACTTTTTTTTACTTACCATCACATTTGGAAATTTATGATCAAAGAATTTCAGATTTGATGAGAAGTTGAATCCAATAAACTTCCGGTTCAGCCTGGTTGCCCGGATTTGGTTGAAAAAAGTCTGCAATTAGCCCGGATTTTTTGTTTTTGTTTTATCTGCACCATGAAGAGTTCAATTTGGGTGACTAAAATCTATGATTTTTGCGTTCGAAACCGATTTTTTCGCCTTGCTGATGTATTTCGAAAAAAGAAAGTTTCAAGTTGGCAAGTCTGTTGTCTCCTGAGCAGATGTCCGCGAGTTCGAGCCCAAGAGCAAACATCGAACACAGATGTACCGGATAAGTTTTTCAATAACGATCCGCCAACTGTAACGTTGATAAAGTCGCGAATGCCATAACGATGGTAAAACGACTATAATCGAAACAAAAAGAAAACAAAAAAAAAAAAGTTTCAAATATTTTTCTTATTAATTTTTAGAATTTTACTAGGTTTTTAGGTAAAATAGACCGGGTGTGCAAGGCCAGGATATGTGCAGGATAAATAGTAGCTCCCATCAAAACGCTTCATATGGTTTATGTACAACAACTTTATTAAAAAAATCATACAATGCCTAGAATCATAAAAAGCAAAGGTTATCATCGACAAGGCTCAATCTTCGCTTATTAGGAATCGTAGGTACATCTAAAGTAGGCAGGAGCAAGGCAGATGCTGTTTGAGTTTTGGTATCGGAACCTATTCCAACTGAAGTTCCTGAAGCTGACTTTTTTCTCCTCACATCCTGTAGTTTTTGTTATTTTGCTATAGGACACTTTACAATTTTGTACACCTTTGCGGTTATTCATCGTTCTTCCTTCCGGAGCAAAAAATTTTGACGTCCGCGCGAGTCATGCCTACTTTGTCTTCCCCATAAGAGTTTTTTTGATATTCCAACAGTATAGACACTATAATTTCATATAGTCTGGCAAAGAGGATGACGGGAGCCAATCGAACTGTCATTCGCGCGGAGCCAATCGAGCATTCAACGATAATGTTCAAGCACTTCATAACTCTCTCCAGTTGCAAAATAAAAAATAGTTTCTCAAATTCGTTAATAACATGCTATTTTTATCACTTCAACTAGAAATCGCTTTTGAAAAATATATTATGATTTATAGGTGAAAAAATAGCGAAAATTATGCTAAATAACTTTAGTTTATGTTAACAAAATGCCAGAAAAGCTCTGTGAATCACAATACTTCAACCATGATTTTCCAATATTTTGAAAGTTTGCTCGATTGGCTCCCGCGAATGACAGTTCGATTGGCTCCCGTCATTCTCTTTGCCAGACTATATGAAATTATAGTGTCTATAGCCAACAGTTGAGAAAAAAGAGGCAATTTTTTTGTGATTTTCTTGGATAAATAGAATCGCTTGTATTTTAGCTGTCAACAATTTTCAAATTTTCAAATCTTTTACTTCACCTTGCGTTGTACGATCTTGAATAATTTGTTTACATTTGTACACCAGTTTAAAACCAGTTATAGCAAGTTCACTGGTTGGGAAAAAGTGGTAAAAATTTTGACACTTACGGCACATTTTGAAAATTTTGCCATGCAAATACATTTTCAAGATCTGTGGCCTTCTAGTTTTTTTACAACACGTGTTGTATTTTCGCATGCTGTGATGCAAAAATAGCAATATTTCTATCACATACGGCTGAAATAGAAACAGTGTTGCAAAAAAATACAACGCCCCAAGATCTTGAAAACATTTTTGCATGGTGAAATTTTCAAAATGTCAAAATTTCTACCACTTTTTCCCAACACCTATGAACTTGCTCTTAGTAGGTATATTTTGTTCTACGTTTCCGTAAGCGACCATTGATAAATTTGTTTGTTTGGATTTTTCCTGGAAATCAAATGTGAGTCATTTCTGTTGAAATTATTGCAAGACCCAGAACGCAAGAAAAAAATACAAATAATGGAAGTTTTCAGTTTCCGGTCCTAAAATGTTGAAAAGATTCAGGATGAGCGATTTAGTTCTTTAAAATTCTAATTTTGACGCCTAGTTTACACACGTTATATTGAAATCAGTCCACGTAATAGCAGACATTTTCCTTCACGTATAAAAAATCAAGAAGGACTGACTCTTATATAAGATGGACATTTTAAAACAAACACGAACACTGTAGTTATCCCTTTTTGTATTCAGGCTGTTGGAAAGCAAATTGAAGAAAAACGGTTTTTCTTCTATCCTAAGTTTTTTGGAGTTGAGCAGACAAAAAACTCAATTTATCCATCACAAGGGATTCATCGATCTTATTTTTCAAATTAATTTTTTATTCGAAAAATGCAGAATAAATATTTTCAAACTCTTAGGAAGTTTTTCATATAAGATTTCTATGAAAAATAAAAAAAAAAGTAAGTTCCATCAAACCCATTTAAGACCATTTTAAACAGTAAGATGATGCCATGTTTTGTTGATTTTTCTGTGTTTTTCTGCTACTTTGATCATGAGGTTTGACAGCTCTGTGCGCTAGTGGCGACTCCTCTCGGAAAATAAGCTTTTTCCAGTGATCCATTAAACAACAATGTGGAGAACCAAAATAAACTGTTTTGGTTCTTCCGTAGGAGCAGCCGATCTCCCCTGATGAAGTGTTTCGGCCCTCCAGAATCTATCCGAAAACGTAAGTTTCGACAGTTGAAATACGTGAAAAGGAAATTTTTTGCACTATTTTTTCTTTATGTATACATCATTACCAAATATTTCGATATTCTTCATAAAAAGGATAATCATTAAATGAAGGGTTAAATGATTTTTATAGTTTTTCGCGTTTTAAAAAGTTTCCTTATGCACATTTAAGATTAAAAATTGCATGGAACAAATTGATTACTTTAGTTAGAACTTGCATAATGGAGCATTTCGAATTTGTTTTCGGAATGGGTAGGCCATAGCCTGAAATGTGTAATAGCATTTAGACATTTTTTCTTTCAGTTGGGTTATATGTATAAACAGTGGAAAAACAAATGAGTTCATTCACGTTACTGTATATATTTTAACAAAAAATACAATAAATACTTGTGGCCAATTTTTACAGGTCGGCAGGAACGGGGCTGAACCCGCCAGGGTGTCAAAACGTTAATGAAAAAGATTCATGGTTTATGTTGTTGCTGTGTCTGTGTTGTTTGTTTGAGTTCCTTGGGCTTGTACTTGTTTTGTTGTTTGACAGTCTTGTTCTTCTTGCTGTTGTTCGATTGGTTTAGTGATGGTAGGCATAGGCAGCTGGGGCGGCATAATGAGCCACGGCTGGCTGGGACACGATGGTCTTGGTGACGGCTGGGGCGGCATGGTAGACAGCTGGCTGGGCGGCAACAACCTTGGTGACTGGAGCAGCAACAATAGCCTTGGAAGCCAGCGGTTCACGGTGGACGACAGCGTTGAATCCGTTGTGGGGATCAGCGGTGTATTCGACGGTACGCTTGGTGCCATCTGGGTCGACCAAGGAGTAAGATCCCTGAACAACATCTCCGTTGCGCGATTCCTGTTGGCTCTTGGTGTCTCCGGTCAGAGCATCGGAGATTCCATAAGAGAAGGAGTACTGTGGGTTGGGGTCGTACTCATCGGCAACGTAGGTCTTGGCGACTGGAGCAGCAACGAGGGTCTTCGTCACTGGGGCAGAAACAATGGTCTTAGCCACTGGGGCGGCATAGGCCAGAGGAGCGTGGGCAATTGGGGCGGAGTAAGCAACTGGAGACGCGATGAGTCCAGCGCGGGCAACAGCCACCAAGGCGCAGAAGGTCAGGAACTGCAACGAAAGAACGATTCCATTTTGAGTAATTCATCACAAGCTAGCATAAGTCCTTGTTATGGCACTACAGGCGTCAACCATCTTCGATTATTCCTTCGATCTTCTCGATCTGCACCTTTCTACATCTCTTAGAGGACACACATACCTTGAATGCCATTTTTGTTGATCTGACAGGAGTTGTTGTTCACAGCACTAAACAATCGATTGAACTGTGCCTTAATCAACCCGCTGCGCCCAATTTATAGTGAGCTCTTGATCGCCTGTTGCTCCTAGTAGAAGTAGTCTTCGCACCATGGACCTCCACTAGGCTGCTCTCCCTTGTTGCAATAAGACCTGCAAAACGCACCGCACCATGACACCTGAACCTCCCTTCCTGCAGAGTTTAGCACGATCTAAAGATCATTTCGGGTCCAGAAAGACACACGAGAGGAGCTACGCTTAAAGTCACAAAAAAAAAACTAAAAAACAGAACAAACTCTCAACTTGAAACGCTACAACCGCACAAGATTTCGTGTCACCCAACAACGATCACACCCATCGTCACCGCATCGTCGTCGCGTCCTCTTATGCGTCTCCCAGATTGTTATGTTCTTTTTTCCCTTCTCATCTACTCATCAACAACCAGCCAGTCAGCCAGCCAGCATCGGATCAAGACTCTTCGAATCGTCCGTCGACCGTCGTTTTCGTCGCTGTACCTATAAAGTTGCGCACCAGCCAGGGAGGAGGATGACCTTCTGCGCGCCACTGCCCGGGGTAACCTTACTCGCTGGCTGCTCAGTTGGTAATGATCCAGTCAGGAGGGGAAAAAAAGAACACCCAAAGTATCCGGCTTCAAGAAATTTCATACATACTCCAAGTAGGAGCAGAAACTCGGATGCTGTCGGGGGGAAAGAATTTTTATCTTTACCTTTACGTTTCGTTCGAATCCCTTATCGAGCTCGGAAATTGATAGCGCACTTGCAACCGGGAGCCGCCTCTGTTAGGTTGATGTTTTTAGAAGCCGCGCTGATCTCGCCGCTGAAACTTTGACTCAAATGACGAAAAACAGAAAAAGAGTGTTAATGGTGTGTAATTATGTTTGTTAAAAAGATATTTATTTCTCATGGTTTCACCGAAAAAAAAATATTTTCATCATGTGTTGATTCCAGTTTTCATTCCCATCATATGCTTAGCATTGAAAAAACGGTAGGATTAAATTTTAACATTTAAAATTAAATTTTAATAATAATAATATCGAAAAACTAAATTACACAAAAATATAAAAAAAAACCCAAAACAACATAATTCTAAAATTTCAAAAATTTGTAGCAAATACCGGTTTTTGCTAAAATGCAGGAATCGTAAAACTAACTTAAAAATGACAAAAGTTATAAACAAGCTACGTTATAAACAAGTTAGTTGTTTTGACATTTTTTTTTTCAATTTTATGAATAACTTTTTTCATTTTTTATTTTATTTTTTAATATTTCGATTGATGTAATTTAATCATTTCTGTCATTTTGGTCACTTAAGTTATGTTTTTAATTATTTTTTTTTTCATTTCGATAGTTCTGATCAGTTTTGTGATTTAAGCCATTTTGTATTTTTTTTCGTGTACATTCTCATATGCCTTTTATATTTTGGTCATTTCCTCCACTTTTTTGTAATAAAATGTAAACATGTAAAATGTTAAAATTAATAAAAATGACAAAAATGACAAAAATGACAAAATTGACAAAAATGACAAAAACGACAAAAATGACAAAAATGACAAAAATGACAAAAATGACAAAAATGACAAAAATGACAAAAATGACAAAAATGACAAAATTGACAATTATGACAAAAATGACAAAAATGACAAAAACGACAACAATGACAAAAATGACAAAAATGACAAAAATTACAAAATTGACAAAATTGACAAAATTGACAAAAATGACAAAAATGACAAAAATGACAAAAATGACATAAATGACAAAAATGACAAAAATGACAAAAATGACAAAAATGACAATAAGACAAACATGACAAAAATGACAAAAATGACAAGAATGAAAATAATTGACAGAAATAACATAAATGACAAAAAATGACAAAAATGACAAAAATGACAAAAATGACAAAAATGACAAAAATGACAAAAATGACAAAAATGAAAAATATGACAAAAATGACAAAAATGACAAAAATGACAAAAACGACAAAAATGACAAAAATGACAAAATTGACAATTATGACAAAAATGACAAAAATGACAAAAACGACAACAATGACAAAAATGACAAAAATGACAAAAATTACAAAATTGACAAAAATGACAAAACCAGAAAAAAAGACAAAAATGACAAAAATGACAAAAATGACAAAAATGACAAGAATGACAAGAATGACAAAAATGACAAAAATGACAAAAATGAAAAATATGACAAAAATGACAAAAATGACAAAAATGACAAAAATGACAAAAATGACAAAAATGACAAAAATGACAAAAATGACAAAAATGACAAAAATGACAAAAATGACAAAAATGACAAAAATGACAAAAATGACAAAAATGATAAAAATGACAAAAATGACAAAAATAACAAAAATGACAAAAATGACAAAAATGACAAAAATGACAAAAATGACAAAAATGACAAAAATGACAAAAATGACAAAAAATGACAAAACTGACAAAAATGACAAAAATGACAAAAATGACAAAAATGACAAAAAAAAAAAAAAATAATAACCAAAATGTCCAAAATGACAAAAATGACAAAAATAACAAAAATAACAAAAATAACAAAAATGACAAAAATGACAAAAATGACAAAAATGACAAAAATGACAAAAATGACAAAAATGACAAAAATGACAAAAATGACAAAAATGACAAAAATGACAAAAATGACAAAAATGACAAAAATGACAAAAATGACAACAATGACAAAAATGACAAAAATGACAAAAATGACAAAAATGACAAAGAAAAAAAAACAAAAATGACAAAAATGAAAAAAATGACAAAAATGACAAAAAAAAAACAAAAATGACAAAAATGACAAAAATGACAAAAATGACAAAAATGACAAAAATGACAAAAATGACAAAATGAAAAAAATGACAAAAATGACAAAAATGACAAAAATGACAAAAATGACAAAAATGTCAAAAATGACAAAAATGACAAAAATGACGAAAATGACAAAAATGACAAAAATGACCGAAATTACCAAAATGTCCAAAATGACAAAAATGACAAAAATAACAAAAATGACAAAAATTGAAAAAAAATGAAAATAATTCAAAATGAAACAAAAATGACAAATAGACAAAAAAGACAAAAATGACAAAAATGACAAAAATGACAAAAATGACAAAAATGACAAAAATGACAAAAATGACAAAAATGACAAAAATGACAAAAATGACAAAAATGACAAAAATGACAAAAATGACAAAAATGACAAAAATGACAAAAATGACAAAAATGACAAAAATGACAAAAATGACAAAAATGACAAAAATGACAAAAATGACAAAAATGACAAAAATGACAAAAATGACAAAAATGACAAAAATGACAAAAATGACAAAAATGACAAAAATGACAAAAATGACAAAAATGATAAAAATGACATAAATGACAAAAATGGCATAAATGGCAAAAATGACAAAAATGACAAAAATGGCAAAAATATCAAAAAAAGTAACAATGACAAAAATGACAAGAAGTTCAAAAAGTTCAAATAAGACAAAAATGACAAAAATGACTTAAATGACAAAAATGACAAAAATGACAAAAATGACAAAAATGACAAAAATGACAAAAATGACAAAAATGACAAAAATGACAAAAATGACAAAAATGACAAAAATGACAAAAATGACAAAAATGACAAAAATGACAAAAATGACAAAAATGACAAAAATGACAAAAATGACAAAAATGACAAAAATGACAAAAATGACAAAAATGACAAAAATGACAAAAATGACAAAAATGACAAAAATGACAAAAATGACAAAAATGACAAAAATGACAAAAATGACAAAAATGACAAAAATGACAAAAATGACAAGAAAAGGTAAAAAATGACAAGAAATGACAAAAATGACAAGAAATGACAAAAATGACAAAAATGACAAAAAAGACAAAAATGACAAAAATTACAAAAATGACGAAAATGACAAAAATGACAAAAATGACAAAAATGACAAAAATGACAAGAACGACAAGAATGACAAGAATGACAAAAATGACAGAAATGGCAAAAATTACAAAAATGACAAAAATGACAAAAATGACAAAAATGACAAAAATGACAAAAATGACAAAAATGACAAAAATGACAAAAATGACAAAAATGACAAAAATGACAAAAATGACAAAAATGACAAAAATGACAAAAATGACAAAAATGACAAAAATGACAAAAATGACAAAAATGACAAAAATGACAAAAATGACAAAAATGACAAAAATGACAAAAATGACAAAAATGACAAAAATGACAAAAATGACAAAAATGACAAAAATGACAAAAATGACAAAAATGACAAAAATGACAAAAATGACAAAAATGACAAAAATGAAAAATGACAAAAATGACAAAAATGACAAAAATGACAAAAATGACAAAAATGACAAAAATGACAAAAATGACAAAAATGACAAAAATGACAAAAATGACAAAAATGACAAAAATGACAAAAATGACAAAAATGACAAAAATAACAAAAATGACAAAAATGACAAAAATGACAAAAATGACAAAAATGACAAAAATGACAAAAATGACAAATCATGATTCGACTCCAGGTTTTGAATCAAATTCATAAAATTTAAATATTCGGCTTCTTTAATTTTAACTTTCTTTGGCAAAATCACTTAAATGAGAATGAATTTCGTCCGAATTTTTTAAAGCCACACATACGTTTTAGCTCGTCGGTCCAGTTCGATAAATTTCAGACTTAGCGTCAAGCGCACGCCAACCCTGCACTGTTGGCGTGGCGAGAGTTCGAGGCCAGATTCCGGTGACTGTGTGGCCAGCTTAACAGTTTCCAAGTTTACAGGTCTCGATCAGGTCGTCGGATCGAGATCTGAGAGCTGGATTCCAGAAGCCGCTAGCAATGTCTGGCTGAGCTTGGCCACATAAACAATCCACCCCAAGGACATTCGCAAAGTGGGGCTTCGTTTGCGTTTTTTTTTTGCTTTTCATATTCTGGAGAAGGAGAGAAAGAAGTAAGACATGGTGAAATACTTAATCGGAGTATGGTAAGGTGTGTACGCATGGCCAATTTTCGATGATCTTGAGAACGCCCACCCCAAAATGTAGTGCGACCAGATGTCTTATTACGCATTGTCAATAAATATCGAATCGATTATGCCCTGGTGAGATCTGTCTCGGTTTTTGACGGGAAAGAAGAAGGAAAAGAGGCAACTACGGGGATACTTTAAGTTGATCAAATATGAATGGTGGAGGTGAGAGGAAGCTGCGTATTACATGATTGGAATCCAGTCGTTGGCGTGTGAACTTGTCGGCTGGGTTAATTCTACCTCCTCCACTTCACTTGCTTGAACTTTTCTTGAGAATGTGTCACTAGAACGATATCTCACGTGGTTAACAGCCATCGATTGAGTAATGGAAAGTTAAGTGCGTTGTTGGTCTAGTTCGATTTCTTCGAAAAAAAAAAGGGTTCTCTGGGCAAAGCTGATGCTCGAAAATAACCAGCTTCATCACTCACATACACATATTTTTGCACATACTTCTTCTTAAATTTTGTTATTCAAAAGATTAGATAACATTGATTCAAATTCGCTTTCAATCAATCAGGATAGCGCTTATTCGGAGTCAAATTTGTCGCGCAGTGCTCAAAAAACGACCGTGAAATTGCAAAAATGTCATTTTTTCCGCTCCTACTCCTAATCCTCCGGTTAAACCTCTTTGATAGGGTAAGCACAAATTTTTGCGATTAAAATCTCCGGTGCCACCTAGTGAGTGGTGTTAATTTTTTACCACCCCGAAAAAAAACTACCCAACTGTTTGAGTCATACTTCAGCGGCGTGATCAGTTCATATTAGGAATGCTCCGGTGTGGATGTTTTTTTTGTGTGGATCTATCTTTATTAGTTCGTTTTGAATGAGCCTTGTGCTGTTTGAATGATGCAATTGATATCCATTATTTGTTGTGCAGCTTAGGTTCTGCTTTTTTTCTCTCTCTGCCATTCGTTTTATGCACATCACGTGCAACATTGAACTGCCGCGGTTGGTCATTTAGTCTGGTTTGTTGAAATGTGTAAACGCACAAATTTGAACCCGGCAGCTGTGTTCATTCATCCCCGCGTTTTTTTTGCCCGCTTTTTAATTCATTGAGCCACCCATGCGGATGAGTAATTGGATACTCATCCAGCGAGATGGTTAGAAATTGCTACTGTTTGCCCTAGCTTACTGAATGAAGCTATAGCTTCCACTCTTGGGTGGTATATTGCTGTTTGAGCTGAAGGATTCTCGATTTCAGGGGCCCTTGAATTAGATGGTATTGAAACAAAACCCCACCCTAATCATGGGTGATTTATTGTGATTTTCAATTACTTGCTCCTATGCCAAAGTTCATCTGCATAGGTTTCGACAGCAGTTTTGACAATAGAATATTGAATTAGAATTTAAATTCGCCCAAAATCTTCTGATCAGATGTGATAATCAAAAATTGAGATTGTCACAAATGTCAAAAATAACAAATAATGACAAAAATGACACAAATGACAAAAATGACAAAAATGACAAAAATGACAAAAATGACAAAAATGACAAAAATGACAAAAATGACAAAAATGACAAAAATGACAAAAATGACAAAAATGACAAAAATGACAAAAATGACAAAAATGACAAAAATGACAAAAATGACAAAAATGACAAAAATGACAAAAATGACAAAAATGACAAAAATGACAAAAATGAACAAAATGACAAAAAATGACAAATATGGCAAAAATGACAAAAATGACAAAAATTAAAAAATAGACAAAAATAACAAAAATGACAAAAATGACAAAAATGACAAAAATGACAAAAATGACAAAAATGACAAAAATGACAAAAATGACAAAAATGACAAAAATGACAAAAATGACGAAAATGACAAAAATGACAAAAATGACATAAATGACAGAAATGACAAAAATGACAAAAATGACAAAAATGACAAAAATGACAGAAATGACAAAAATGACAAAAATGACAAAAATGACAAAAATGACAAAAATGACAAAAATGACACAAATGACAAAAATGACGAAAATGACAAAAATGACCAAGATTACTAAAAATGACAAATATGACAAAAATGACTAAAATTTAAAAAAGACAAAAAATGACAAAAATAACAAAAATTACAAAAATGACAAAAATAACAAAAAACGATAAAAATTACAAAAATGTCATTTCTGTCTTTTTTGTCATTTTTGTCATTTTTGTCATTTTTGTTATTTTTGTCATTTTTGTCATTTTTGTCATTTTTGTCATTTTTGTCATTTATGTCATTTTTGTAATTTTTGTCATTTCTGTCATTTTTGTCATTTTTGTCATTTTTGTCATTTTTGTCATTTTTGTCATTTTTGTCATTTTTGTCATTTTTGTCATTTTTGTCATTTTTGTCATTTTTGTCATTTTTGTCATTTTTGTCATTTTTGTCATTTTTGTCATTTTTGTCATTTTTGTCATTTTTGTCATTTTTGTCATTTTTGTCATTTTTGTCATTTTTGTCATTTTTGTCATTTTTGTCATTTTTGTCATTTTTGTCATTTTTGTCATTTTTGTCATTTTTGTCATTTTTGTCATTTTTGTCATTTTTGTCATTTTTGTCATTTTTGTCATTGTTGTCATTGTTGTCATTTTTGTCATTTTTGTCATTTTTGTCATTTTGTCATTTTTGTCATTTTTGTCATTTTTGTCATTTTTGTCATTTTTGTCATTTTTGTCATTTTTGTCATTTTTGTCATTTTTGTCATTTTTGTTATTTTTGTCAATTTTGTCATTTTTGTCATTTTTGTCATTTTTGTCATTTTTGTCATTTTTGTCATTTTTGTCATTTTTGTCATTTTTGTCATTTTTGTCATTTTTGTCATTTTTGTCATTTTTGTCATTTTTGTCATTTTTGTCATTTTTGTCATTTTTGTCATTTTTGTCATTTTTGTCATTTTTGTCATTTTTGTCATTTTTGTCATTTTTGTCATTTTTGTCATTTTTGTCATTTTTGTCATTTTTGTCATTTTTGTCATTTTTGTCATTTTTGTCATTTTTGTCATTTTTGTCATTTTTGTCATTTTTGTCATTTTTGTCATTTTTGTTATTTTTGTCTTTTCTGTCATTCGTGTCATTTTTGTCATTTTTGTGATTTTTCTCATTTCGGTCATTTTCGCAATTTTGTGATTTTTCTCATTTCTGTCATTTTTGTCAGTTTTGCCATTTTTGTCATTTTTTTCAATTTGCCATTTTTGTCATTTTTGTCATTTTTGTCATTTTGGCCATTTTTGTCATTTTTGTCATTTTTGTTTTTTCTGTCATTCGTTTCATTTTTGTCATTTTTGTGATTTTTCTCATTTTTTGTCATTTCGGTCATTTTTGTCATCTTTTTCATTTTTGTCATTTCTGTCTTTTTTGTCGTTTTTGTCATTTTTGTTCTATTGTCATTTCTTTTCATTTTTATCATTTTTGTCATGTCTGTCAGTTTATGTCAGTTTTTGTCATTTTTGTCATTTTTGTCATTTTCGTTATTTTTGTCATTTTTCTTTTTTTTTCATTTCTGTCATTTTTATCATTTTTTCATATTTGTCAGATTCGTCATTTTTCGTCTTTTATCTGTAATTTAAAAAAAAATTATTTTTACCGTTTTTGTCATTATCGTCAGTTTTTCCGTTTTTGCCATTTTTTACGTTTTTGTTTTGAAAAATGACGAAAACGATAAAATGACAAAGATCACTTAAATGACAAAAATGATGAAAAACTTTTTGAATTAAAACAAACAAATAATGCCCAAATTCATAAAATTGAAAAAAAAGTGGTTCAAAGATTTCTTACATTAAAAAAAATAGAGTTTGAAGAAGTTGTATTAATTTTTTATTTTTAAACCTTTTCAAGCCTTGAATAATTGACTTATTCGATTAATAAGTGTTGCAAAGCTCTCACACGTGTATCTGATGGTAGGAAAAGTCCACTTCTACGTCAGCCATCCAGGAAGGCGCCAGAGTCGTTAAAGCAAAAATTCTATTTCTGAAATTCACACGGACAAGTTAAGGACCGGCAATCTAGTATCGTCCTTGCGTCCTGGGACGCCCAGATCGTAAAACAGTTAAGTCTGAGAAATCTGAACCGAACTTGATCTACATTTTTAAGCGATCGATTATAATGATGGGCTCCCCCTGCGTTGGGTGAAGCGTTGCGCAACGCTCTGCGTAAGTTTCCCGCACGCATGAACCGGAGCTCTGAAGCGTAGAAAAAAGGTTGGTTCAATTAACTAGATCAGCGACACGTTCGTAGGCCTACAGCGCGACAACACGATCACGTTTAGTGATCGAGAAGCAGATTCTTTTTTACACTTCTTTCGATGCCGAGGAGGATACTCGGGAAAGGAAGAAAGCCTTGGCCTTTGCGTGAAAAATCACGCACTTGTTGGATTTAAAAAACAAAACAACCACAGGGTTGACGGTCCAATTTTTGGTTCGAATTTTTTTATAGGTTTTGTTAGGATACAGTCGATTGAATTGGTACATCTACCTTGTTGACAAAGGTTCATCAAATTACCGTGATAGAGGAGGTACCCTTAACAAGAGATGATCGTGAACTTATCGAGAACTGCTGTATTGTGCCGCCAAGTGATACGGGGTTGAATGATCGTGAACCAGATCCAGAGTTGGTGTAAAAATGAACGGAAGACAACTTTACCAGCACTTCGGACTAACTGGTGTGGGTTCTGGTATGGTGAAGAAATGGCCTTGACATTAGGGAGGGTTGCCCGTTTCGGATTTGTTTGGCGGTGACGGAGCGCAACTTTTATGGCATCAGTAAATAATATATATAGAGGTAATAAAAATAAAATCGACGATTTGAGACAGCTAAAAAAGTGCATTCCAGCGACGTGTCTGGTGCACTCGATTAAAGGTGCTGCTCCATTTAGGCCTGTTAATAATGAATGTTGGATTTGGTTCGATCACATTAAGCCTGAAAAGGGAATTAAACGTTTTGGCAGCGTCGATGTCACTTAAAATGTTGCGTAATATTTATTTTTCATAAATCAAACAACACGTCATTTTCCTCTAGACATGGTTTCATCTTCTCGTCTTAACAAGTTTTTGATCTGGGTTAAAAATAGCCATTATGTTGGGTGATTAGAAGGCGGAAGCTGGGAGACTAACGAGCATGTCATAAAGCTTAGCGCTCCATCAAAATGTGTTTTGGGCCTGCCCCTTCAATGCAGCTCGTAGCTAAATAGACGACCGGCTACGGTAACTTAGTCATATGAATGAATCCACGACACACGACAACCAAAACGAATCGCTCAACATCGGAGCCCCTCGAAAAGCTATAAAATCGTACTCTCATGCAGGTAATGATCGAATGATTCTTCAAGAAGGTCGTTCACTTCTCGCGTCCACCAGCGCCATTCACACCCCGTCTGCAGTTAAGTCAACTCCGAGTGTGTGACATCCCTTCTGTACCAACCCCATTTAAGACCGGCAACCGAGTCTCTCACACACACCGTAAAAAATGGTCCTGTTACAGTTTTTATTTTCTGGTGCGCGCCGGCTCGTTGCAACTTCCCGCTTGGAGCCAATTCCTTTGGGGCCGCGGTTGGGTGACCTTTAGTTTGGTTCTTTTTTTTAATACTTATGCCGCCGACCATTTCTTGCTACACATTCGCGTTGGAGGCTTCAGAAGGTTTTAAGGCTGAGTAACTGCAATGAAAAGCGACGAACCTCAACCGGGTAGGTCGATACCTATTGCAGAGTGCAGGAAAAATATTGAACTTGAATCTTGGCGTCTTTGCGCCTAAGCACGAGGTTTCGGACTGTGGCACGGCTAGTTGCTATCGAGTATTTCGCGGTTCATTGAACACGCTGCCGGCAGATTTATGTGCGGTAGGTGTTAGAAGAGAGGTTGCTCTAGTTTCGTTGTTTGTTCCGGGAAAGCGAAAGTTTATTCTTGGGGACTTCTTTTTTGTAACGAGTCTGCAGAATGAAGGTCAGACGTTATATGTTACAAGCTATAAAATTTCAAAGAAAATTTTGGAATTGGTTTTTGATAAGGGCGGACAAATATTGTTAATGTTTGGTTGATTTTAAGTGCAGTTGTTGCTTCATACTGATTTTAACTAAAAGGCTCTAAGGATAGTATTTTAAAAAAATTCTTGTGTCATTTAAGAACGCTTATATCATAAGCATTAGACTTCTTTTCATATGTTCAAACTTTGATTAAAAAAAATGTGATGCAAGCTGAGTGACAGTTCCAATTAGAGAGATAATTATTTATGGGTCTAAAACATACCTTTTTAGTTACCAATTGAATCAGCTCGCAATTTATTTTTTTTTTCACTCGATTTGTATTCGAGTTTAGCTTTTAGCCAATAGGCAAATTTGGGGCTGAAGCCCCGTTTCATAATAAAAATGAATTGGATTACATCAAGAGGTACAACTCCGAAGTCAAATGAGTCAATCTTAGGGACTTGATTCTCACATCGTATGCTATGATAGCGATTGTAAGCAACCTGCAACCCTTGCCAACTGTTTTTCGAAAAAGTCTGTCAGATTTTTTAAAAATGTCTGAAAATATCTGAAAAGTCTGGATAGCTTGCGTTTGGGGAGGTGGTGACATTTTTTTGTTGATCACCAGATCCCAATGTTGCAGATTGCAGATAGGCACTTAGCACTTATTGTTTGTTTCTGACACTATCAGTGACGTGTTCTGTTTGACTCTCAATTTAACATACATCTTCGAAGAATTTGCAATTATTCATAGCTTTCAACCTCTGCTTACATAATTCATAAATCCTAATAATTTTCTGCCATATTATATCATCACCATTTTTAATCATAGTTTCATAGTTTCATAGAACAATTTTTGTCCTAAGCCAAAAGTCTGGAATTGTCTGGAAGAAATGTCTAAAGTCTAGAAGTCTGTAATCTTGAAAAAATGTCTGGCAAACGTCCAAAAAGTTTGGAAGATCCAGAAAAAATATGGGAGGTTGACATCACTGATTGTAAGTTTCATCAAGAAAACGACATGGGGACGCGGACGATGCACATCATCTCATCTTCTCACATGCCGTTTGTGCTCAGGAAACAAGCATAGATATAATTAAAAGAGAATCAGCTCCTCGTGTTATTTTTTTTTTAAATAATTGTTGAGCAAAATTTTGCTATGAAAAGGTGCTTGACACACCGCCGGGTTTGAAAAAAATATATATTTTTTCCAAAAAATTTACGAAAAATGTGCAAACAGTTCTCACATAAGAGCAGACATTTCAGACGTGCATTTTCATCAATAGAATACGACACTTGAATAAATGTATAAAAATCTAAATAATTTCGAATCATTTTTACAAAACAATAAACAGCTCAAACACTCCGTTGATTCCAGTCAAAACCTTCAAATTTGTTGCTTTGGATAGCAGAAAACAGGTGTATTTTCAATGGCAAAATAAACACCAGTTTTTGAAACTTAATGTACCGCTTAGCAATTATCAATATTTTATCAAAAAATGTTTGAAATTCTAAATTCTGAAAATTTATATTACTTCAAACTTGCTCTTTTAAAGATCTCTGAAGAAAAAAAAACAGGGTAAATTAAAACTTGAATTCATCGAACATTTTCACCGTTTTGTTTACATTTTTTCCTAATAACAAAACGTCAATGATTCTTGTGGCATCTTGAATCGAGCATTGTTTGATAATGTTTAGGCTCAAGCGTAATTCACTCAATTGCAAAATGTTCAATTAATTTTCAGACTAGAAATTCTATGATATATTTTTTTAATTTACAAATTTTACAAAATTAACTTAATGACGCAATGGACAAAAATCTAAAAAAAATACCAAAATAAAAAATTGTGTAAATGGATGAAACTGTCCATATTAACAAAATTCTCAAAAATGACAAAGTCGACAAAAATATTAAATTTGACTATATTGACTTATTTGGCAATAGAAAAACAATTTTAAATTGACCAAACTGTCAAAATTGACTATATATTGTATATTGACATAACGGACAAATTACCAAAAATGACAAAACTGATAAAATTTACAAATTTGGCAACATTGACAAAATTGACAAATATGACAAAAATGAGAAAATTGACAGTTTGAACTAAATTTTTAGATTTGACAAAATGAGCAAATTCGTCAAAAATTACAAAATTGATAAAAAATTGGCAATTTTTTTTTGACAATTTTTTATTATCAAGTGACAAATCTTTCAAAAATTACAAAAATTACAAAGATGACAAAAATGACAAATATGACCAAAATTATCAAAACTACCTTATCGATAAAAGTGATAACAACTGCAAAATTAACTCTGCCATGTATGTCAATTCTGTTTATTTGGTCTGTTTTATCATTTTTGACAATTTGCTTAGTTTTGTTGGTTTTTTCAAATTAGTTAATTTTTTCATCGTGACCAATTTCGCCATTTTTATTTAACTTTTATCACTTTCCTCAAGTTTTTTAAATTTTGTAAATTTTCTCAATAACTCAATTCTAATTTTTTTTTGTTGAATTTTGGTAGTTTTGTCTTTTTTTTATCAATTTTATCAGTTTTACCTTTTTTTCAAGTTTGGTCAATACGGTTTATTTCGTCATTTTTGTCAGTTTCGTCAGTTTTGTTATCTCTTCTGTTAATTATGTAATTTTTTTAAATTTTTGTCAATTTTGCTGATTTTGTCAGATTTTGTTGTTGTTTTTTTTTTAGATTTTCTTAAGTCTTTTAATTTTAATAAAAAATATCATGAAATTTACAGAAGTGATAAAGTGAAATAAAAATATTAAATTGACAAAAGCAATTGCTAATTCGATCGATTATTGGACCCTTCTTTCCTGCATCGTATTTTACTCCAGCGATGTTAATTTACCCAATTGTGTTTCCAATTTACTCATTTTCTTCACTTCAGATAAATTATTTAAAACACATAGTTTGGCATCTTTTTTTTTAGATTGCATTCTAAATTTTTATTTTTATGTTTCTTTATGATGTAACTCCAAAACGAGTTCATTGATATTGAACGTTTTACAAAAAACGGGATCGTATAGGATATTCCAGAATCCAGTAATTTAAAAACCACCAATTAGTTGCAAATAAATTTATTTGTATGAATATTATGATACTTTTATCCTATATGCCATTTTTAGTTTTTGTTTTTTTCAAATAATTTTGGATTTACTGTGTTAGAAGTTCTTCAATAATAATTTGATGATTCACAATTTAGAACACTATCATTTGTTTATGATTTATAATATGTAGTCACTGTCAAAGTTATTTTCATTTTTGTCAATTTTTTTTTTTTTTAATTTTGCCATTTGGTAATTGTCCTTTTTTAACCTTCGATTTCCGGTATCGGCAAAAAAATTAGGGCTCTAATCCTTTCAGTGTCATTTTGAATATTTCTGTCATTTTTACAAATTTTGTAAATTTTGCCATTTTTGTCTTTTTTACCAATTTTGTCAATGTTGTAGTTTTGTTTTTTTTTTCTCTCAACCTTATATTGTCTATTCACAAACATTTATTATTGTCAATTTTATTAATTAAGTCGATTTCGATAATTTTATTATTTTATTTATTAATTTTTTTTGTTCATTTTTTACTCGTAAACGTGTGATTTTGTGTCGATTTCAGTCTTTTGACGTTTTTGTTATTTGTCGTCTTTTAATCTTCTTATTGGGATAAATTTTTGTCTTTTTATATATATTTTGAATTATTTATCTTTGTTTCATCGTCCATGGCTTTTGAGACTTTTTTTAAATAAATAACACGACCATCGTCATATTAAACAATTTTTAAATAACTTAAGAATATTGCAATTTATTGATATGTGATTTGGAATGAGTTGTAAGTTATTTTAGACGCTTATTCTTTTTTAAAATAAAGCCTAATTCAATGTCCAGAAAATCAATTCTTAGCCAAAATATTTTTTCTCGAAATAACCCCGAATCCGTTAAATGTTATTTACAAACCATTTGACGTAAAATATCGTAAATTTTTCCAAATTTTGAGTACCTACATACAAAAAAAGTACAGCGTGAAAAGTTGATAACTTTTAATATTTTTTCTTTTAATTTCAGGTTGGTGATCACTTTAAAGCTTGAACTGGAGCAAAATCACGTTCCCAGGGCGTGATAACTATAAGGCAGCATTTATGGCAATTAAAACACGCCAACAAGTGGATTTGGCAACCTTCTGAAGGTATGTAGGTCCGTTTAAAGTTGTTCGGCATCGGAAATTAAGAAGTAATTATGGACTCGAAAACTGGATCCAGCTGGTTCCAGGCTCCAGCCGCTAAGAGATTGAGAAAATGAATTGGACAAAAAACCATAACTTAAGATTTTTGATCGAGTTTCTGCATGAGCAACATTGCTCATAAAAAGTGACTTGTTTAGCAGTTGGCAACAGAGTCCTTTTGTACAAGTTCCTTGCAAAAATTGATATTGATTCAATCATTTTTAATGTTGGTAAAACAAAGGCAAACATGATCGCTGACTTAGCAGGTGGAAATGGTTGAATGGTGATCGATCAACTGGTTTTGTTTTCCGCATCTTTAGTGGGCGATTGATTGGTATTCAACTTGAAATCTTGATGCATTCGGATACGGATGATGTTTGAAAGATAAAAACTTTTCGATTAGAGTTAGATGAGAATTTTTTGTTTCATATTTACAGATGGATAACAGTGACTAAAGCCTAGGATTGATTCAGGTAGTTCACAGATTTGGTGTTGACAGCTTATCGATTGTCTTAGTGGTGGTAAGCGTAAGTGGCTGGGGCAGCATATGAGGCGTAAGCTGGCTGGGACACAATGGTCTTGGTCACAGCTGGGGCAGCATAGGAAGCATAAGCTGGCTGAGAGACGATGGTCTTGGTGGCCAAAGGAGCAGCGTACGAGGCATAAGCTGGCTGGGCGATCACAGTCTTGGCAACTGGGGCGGCAACGACAGCCTTGTGAACCAGAGGCTCACGGTGGACGACGGCGTTGAATCCGTTGTGGGGATCAGCAGTGTACTCAACGGTACGCTTGACACCATCAGGGTCAACGACGGAGTAAGATCCCTGGACGACATCTCCTTGGCGGGATTCCTGCTGGGACTTCTGGTCCCCGGTCAGGGCATCGGAGATTCCGTACGAGAAAGAGTACTGTGGGTTGGGGTCGTACTCATCGGCGATGACCTGCTTGGCCACGACAGTCTTGGCCAGAGGTGCGGCATAGGCCAGCTGCTGAACTGGGGCAGCGTAGGCCAGGGCTGGAGCAGCGCCATAGGACACAGCTGGGGAAGCGATGAGTCCAGCACGGGCAACGGCCACCAGGGCGCAGAAAGTCACAAACTGTAACAAAAATTTCAAAAATCTTCAATAAACCACATCATACCACATCTTCTCAATCAAAGCTTTTCCAACGATTCACAAAATATTTCAAAGTCTTTTTCCGGTATCAAATACACACCTTGAAAGCCATTTTTGCTTGTTGGTCACTAAAAGGAGACAGTTGTTTACAACACTGGACAATCGATCGAACTGTGCCTTAATCAAATCGTGGCAGTCATTTTATAGCAACTAGATTAGCACCCCGTTTGTTTTCAAGCTGATCTAGAGAATACTTTCCGGATTATGAAAATCAACGCACGTGACCGCAGATCGGCCGAGTTCAAACCCCATCGGAGAGACACAGAAAGACGACGAGAGAAACAGCACCTGCGTTCGGTAGTGGACCCATTTGGAGTCCGAAATTACGATTTAAAACACAAACTAATCACAGTGATTTCATCCGTTGCCGGACCCGGTGTTGCCACTCAGTACAGAAACTGTCATGTGAGACTCTAAGCGTGGAGGCGTCAATCCAGTTCAAACAAGATCACCGGCTTTTTCGACAAAACTAATAACTTTTGTAGAGTGGTGAACTTGTAGCGGAATTGCATTTCATACAACACCACCCCACATCGGCATCCGTATGGCATGGTTTAGAAGGTGTAGAAGGTAGAAAAAACTAACGGGCATCAAAAGTAGAAGTAAGAGAAGCAAACAAAAAAAAAAAAAGCGCGCGGAATGCGTGAAGTTCACGTTTTATAGCGGAGCCCCCATAAGGCTTCCCATGTGTTCCGAATCAAAGATCAGATGACCTGACTTGACACTTGATGGATTGGGCCCGATGGAAGAATGGCGGTTGGACCCGGCTGCAACATTTTTGTTTATTTTTACTTGGGTTGCGTTCTGTGTGCCTTATAACTATGTGACCTTGATGGCGCAGTTCGTTCGTTACTTGGTGCGTTCCTATGACCCGTGGATCTATTGTGCAATCAAAGTAATTGAGTAGTTTGTTCTGAATGATCGAGCCGAGGATTTTTTGGCGTTAGGTCGATGAGATTTGTTTAAGGGCTGCTGTGTGATTGCCGCGGGGTTGTGACAATTGAAAATCAATCCAATTTTGTGCCTTTTTTGGTGTGGTACTCTCCTTTTGGGTGATTTATATTGTCGATCGTCAATCTAAGATATGATTGTTGAAGTTAAAACGGAACTTGATTAGGAATCAACTTTAAATGTTTTTTGTCTATAGCTTTGTCTTCTCAAGAACTTGCTTATTTTTGATACGTTTAAATCCTATACAGTAGTTAGTACAGCAATTCGTTTGCCATTATCAGCTTAATTTTTTACATTCCAGTATAAAATATCGCATAATAGTGCGATACGGTCAGACCTATACCATATTGCAAGACGCATAAATTATGAGTTTCAAAGGGCAGCGTTTTATTAATATAGCATCGTCCATTGAATTTTAATTTCAAAGGAAATTTCCCACAAACATGAACCACAATCAATCTACTGCAGAAAATTCTCAACGACGTTCAACAAACATGAAAAAATTTCTGTGGTTCTAATTCTTGTATCATTTTCCTTCGAAATTTGTTTCTGACAAAACTTAATTTTCAAAAAGGTTTTCAAAGAGAATGTCAAAAAAGTTTTTATTGGCTAACCGCCACATTGAATATCACTCAGAATATCCTCAAATGCAATCCTACGTTGATATTAAAACTGTGGCCAAATCATTGACTTCTCCCGAAGAGAAAAAGTAAAAACGAAGCGACCAGACTGAACTGAACGCCATCAGCAGTATTTCGAACCCTAGAGATTAATTTTCAAATATTTTTAGCTCTTAACGAAAGTTTTAAAGCTAAAAAGTGCATATTTCACAAAGAAATTTAATATATTCGCTTTTAGTGGAACGAAATTTGTGCATAAATGTTTTTCTTATTTTAGTAGAATAGGCTCCTTTTGATTCCTAGGAGAAAAAAAACCCAAACGACTAACATAATTTGTTCATCTTGTTTTTTACCGAATGTGTGCTTGTGAATAACTTTAAAAAATTGAAATTTAGAACTTTCATATATCCAATTTTTTATGCGTGCGGAAACTCCAAAATCTTTTATGATTTCCTGGGAAAACTCAAATAAAATAATGACAATTTTATTCATTTAGTGTATTTGAGAATAAGCTCGATGCTGGATAAAATTTATAAAAAGGAAGGGAATATGTGCCAAAACATGTATGTACGTTTAGGTGGCCGGGTGGTTAGCATGGTAAGACGGTATCCGCCAAGTCTAATGATGGCATGGCTTCGATTCCCATCTCGGTGTTGAGTGTTGATTTTTTTTTTGACACTTTACCATCAATATGGCATTCGTGTCTAATTATGTGTTAAATGTTAATCTTAAGTTGTTCACGTTTTTTCAGATTGTAAAGCCTTAATCGGCTAAGACGGTGTATGTCTTTTTTATAATGTACATTAGAGTGTCCCAAATGACCCGACTTTTGAAAAAGCTATGCGCTGCAGGCTAAAGTTGATGCTAGGTCTAGCACAAGATGTCATGCCAAACATGGGCTAGATCGGACCACGAGAAGGGGCAGCTCAAAAAGCTTGGAGTTTGTATGGGATTATGCGACATTTTGTTTGGGAGAAACATGGAAAACCAGTTTTTCATCAAATACTTTGGTTTCCTCCGGCCGATTTCTGTTGAATAAAGGTTTTCATAAATCTTAGATAATGATAAATATTTTATTTGAAGACCACATTTCGATTAGAGTAAAGGTATAAGAGTTATAAAGCTTCAAAAATGGGTTATCATTTTTAAGTATGGTATTCATCACTGAATTAGCACTAAACGTACCGGAGGCGGTCAAATGACGGTTTTCAAACTTTGAAGGATGATTACGCCTTATATTATTTTTTTTTCGCCAATTTAACGACAGGACTATTTTTATTTTCAAAATGCAAGTATTTTTGCGTTTTTAATTTTTTTCTAAGTGTTGTGGTTTTCGAAAAACGCATGTGGTATACCTATTCATACCGCGAGCGGTCAAATGACGGTTTTCACTGTTTTCGCTATAACTTTCTTGTTTCTCAACCGATTTCTTTAAAATTTATAGTTTTGAAAAGCTTATAATGTGACTCAAATATGTTTCTCAGACAGTTTTTAGCTACAATCAATTATTTTAAAGTTATTTTAAGTCCAAGAAATTTTTTATGAAAAAACATGCTTCAGGAAAATTGCTATAAATCAGTTATTTAGTGCTCGAAAAAAATTTCACTTAGTGCCTGAGAAAGCTGAAGTTAGAGGCTATATGTTGCTTATACGGAAATTTTTATCAAATTTTTTTTAAGATCATGCCCACAAAAAATGTAAAAAAATTGTGTAAAACCCGTACTTTTCAATCAATCAACCGCCAAAGCTGTTCCTGTTACAGTAGAGAAAATTTAAAAAGTGAATTGGAAAGGGGACGTAATTTGTCACATTTTGGCATCTTTAGATTTTGTGATATACGAAATACATAAATTATGACGACTTTTCAAAGGTAGCTATTTTTCGAACTTTTTATCAATTAGGATTTTCTGAGACAATTCCTACACCCAAGCTCAGCTTTGCACTGGATTTTGAGTATGTTAACGTAAGGTTCAGGCGATAAAACTATATGCAAAAGAAAGAAAATTTCATAACGGTTCTAGTGGTGAAACTGCATTGGCGGTGCAATGCTTAGCAAAAATGTGATAAATAAAACAATGAAGTAGTTTCTGAACTTTGAGAAGTCAGCACAAATTCTTGCTTGGCAGACGGGCGCAGTGGGTGGTAAAATCTCAAAGCTATTTTGCACACGAAGACGGGTGAAAGGAAACGAAAAAACAAACGAGCATTCGCTCAAATTTTCTGGTTTTACTTTCAGTAATATATTTATTATATTTTTATCAAGCATCGCACCGCCAATGTAGTTACGTCACTAGAACCAGTATGAAATTTTCTTTCTTTTGCATATATTTTTTTTGCCTAAACCTTACGAGAACATACTCAAAATCCAGTGCAAAGCTTAATTTAGGTGTAGGAATTGAATCAAAAATCCGAATTGATGAAATGTACGAAAAACAGCTACCTTTGAAAATTCGTCATAAATTATGTATTTCGTATTTCACAAAATCTAAAGATGCCAAAATGTGACAAATTACGTCCCCTTTCCAATTCACTTTTTAAATTTTCTCTACTGTAACAGGAACAGCTTTGGCGGTTGATTGATTGAAAAGTACGGGGTTTACACAACTTTTTTACATTTTTTGTGGGCATGATCTTAAAAAAAATTTGATAAAAATTTCCGTATAAGCAACATATAGCCTCTAACTTCAGCTTTCTCAGGCACTAAGTGAAATTTTTTTCGAGCACTAAATAACTGATTTATAGCAATTTTCCTGAAGCATGTTTTTTCATAAAAAATTTCTTGGACTTAAAATAACTTTAAAGTTATTGATTGTAGCTAAAAACTGTCTGAGAAACATATTTGAGTCACATTATAAGCTTTTCAAAACTATAAATTTTAAAGAAATCGGTTTAGAAACAAGAAAGTAATAGCGAAAACAGTGAAAACCGTCATTTGACCGCTCGCGGTATGAATAGGTATAAACAAAGTGTCGGTATGTTTAGTGTTAGAAATACTTGTTACTTGGTCATATAATGACAGATTTCAACCATTTTGGTTGCGTTAGATTTTTCAAATATTTGATTGTGGGTAATAATCACATGATAGTTTTGAGAGTACTTCATGTGAAACTTGATTACTTGATCTCTGTTTCATTTTTTTTATCATATACGGAAATCCGATTTTTATGCTCTAAAATTCACAGAAGCTTAGTTCGAAGATTACTAACCACTTCTATTCATTGAAAAACTTTATCAATGAGAAATTTGTTTGATAATTTTTACTAAAATTGCATACTACAGAGACTAAAGAATGTGACTTTCAGTACTTTTTCGGTTGTAGTTTTTACACACTTCAATTTTTTCCCATATTTCGAAATATTCTAGAACTTATTTATAGCTACATTTTTATATAACTATTGTCAGAATTATTCCACAAATAACTGATTTTTTTTTAAATTTTCGTAGCTTGCTTAGTAGCCAAATGATCGAATGAGAAATTTCTTTGAAACATCAGCATCAGAATAGCATCAGAAACCCTTAGTCCATGTGTTTTCGATTTTAAAAATTTTTGGCAGTTAGTTCTGAGAGATAACACCATTTGGAATATTTTCTTTCAGAAAAAAAATTATCCTAAGATAAGTAGCCCCGTCTAAATGCGACTGTTCATGTAGAATTACCTCAGATATTTGTGGAACAACTTTGACAAGAGCCAGTATTAAAATATTTCCAAACATAGAAAAATAATTTAAAGTGTGTAAAAACTACAACTGGAAAAGTACTGAAAAACATGTTTTTGCCTCTGTGGTTACGCAATTCATTAAAAAAATTTCAAACAAATTTCCTCCACGATAAAGTTTATCGTTGAACATAATTTGTTTAAAAAAGCTTCTGCAAATTTTTCAGCAAAAAAAAAATGAGGCTTAAGAGGTCGTTTAAAGATATGATGAAAATAACGAAACTATCCCCTACAGCTTTGCCTTAACAAGGCAAGAGACTCTAAAGGAGTTCGCTAGTGCCCTGGGCAGACAAGCTTCTATTGATTACTAGTTGAACTTGCACGTTTTCACCTAGGCATGGCGCATAAAAATCGACGTGCAAATTTGTAAAAGTTCGCTGTAACAATTTTTGACGGTCGCCATAGAAAAATATGAAACTTACGAAAAATCAACAAAGTTATAAGTTATCTTTGAGGTAAAAGTTAATAATATCATACTTAAGGCCACATCATTTGATAGGCGCTTTAATGTACTGATTTTGAATAAGACAAGCAACAGAAATTCACTGATAAAGGAACAATCTGAAAAATAACGAAGATAATCAAGTGAAAAATTCGAAGTACAGGGACTTTCGCATTCAGCTCAATTAAAGACCAACGATTAGTTTATGGATGATTTTTCATCTATTCAACAGTTTGGTTCACTAGTCACTAGTAGGAAGGGATTCAGTCAACAAATGGGTCAGCGATTTTCTTAGTGGTGGTAAGCGTAGCTGGCTGGGGCGGCGTACGAAGCGTAAGCTGGCTGCGAGACGATAGTCTTGGTGGCCAGAGGAGCGGCGTACGAGGCATAGGCTGGCTGCGAGACGATGGTCTTGGTGGCCAGAGGAGCGGCATACGAGGCATAGGCTGGCTGCGAGACGTAGGTCTTGGCAACTGGAGCGGCGTACGAAGCATAAGCTGGCTGAGCAATCACGGTCTTGGCAACTGGGGCGGCAACAACGGTCTTGGCGGCAATGACTGGGGCAGCAACAACAGCCTTGGCCAAAGGTTCACGATGGACAACGGCGTTGAATCCGTGGATAGGATCAGCAGTGTATTCGACAGTACGCTTGGTGCCATCTGGGTCAACCAAGGAGTAAGATCCCTGGACAACATCTCCGCTGCGGGATTCCTGCTGGGACTTCTGGTCACCGGTCAGGGCATCGGAGATTCCGTACGAGAAAGAGTATTCTGGATGGGCATCGTATTCCTCAGCAACGACGGTCTTGGCAATTGGGGCAGCGACAACAGTCTTGGCAATTGGGGCGGCGTAGGCGACAGTCTTGGTCAAAGGAGCAGCATAAGCTACCTGAGATGGAGCAGCGTAGGCCACATGAGCTGGAGCAGCAGCATAGGACACAGCTGGGGAAGCGATGAGTCCAGCACGGGCAACGGCCACCAGGGCGAGGAAGGTAACGAACTGTAAAAATCGAAAATTTGTATAAGTAAAACCCTTTAACCTTCAACATTCTACCCAACTATTATTCCAAAGTGAATTTTCAAGACTTACCTTGAAAGCCATTTTGAATTAGTTGTTTACTCTTAGAGCCAAGCGATCGAACTGTGCCCAAACGAATTTGCTTCAATCAATTTATACGGATATCAACCTCAGCCAGGAGAACAACGATGACTCAAAAAAAAAAAAATAATAATACGAGCAAACTGAGCATGGAATAAAATCGGTTCACAAACGATTCTTAACGCGCCAGATTTTTGCTCCCTCCACACGCGTCTCGCGTCCGATAATAGGTACATTCTTCGGCTTGGCCCTGCCTGGTGGTGAAGTCAAAAAGTTTTCCGTTTCCTTTTTCCAACTCCGACTGTCCAGCTAGCAGTGAACGGAGCTCATAGTTGCTGGATTGCGCGCTTCTGGATGGGAAGCTCAAATTGCTTGCCAGAGTTCCCCCCCGAACGGAGAACTGGCATTATCCTTTAAACCAGAATCAAGAACGGAGCTCGAAATGTCACTTGAATATCACTTGCTGCTTGCGCGATTGTTTGCGATATCGGATGCTGGGATGTTTTGTTTTCCAGAGGTGGATTTTTTTTAGTATCGATACCTTTGAATGCTTACTGGAGATTATTTATTGATTGAGAATAGGATTTTTTACAGATATAATCAAAAAATATAAAATTAAACTTACTAGTAAATTTTATTGAATTTCATTGTTATTTCTGTATTGTAATACATTTCGGAAGAGGGTTTAGATTTAATTGTAGTTGGAGTTAATATGTTGTACATTGTTTATATAAGATTGTTTTAAATAAGGTTTAGCTGAGCCAATTGGATTTATAAAATTATTCAAACACCAAAAGTTGGTGAATTTTGGTATTATAATTTTCCATGTGATGCTTAACAGGTTGTTTGATCATGCTGGAGAGATCTGCCTAATTAACGCCCAGGAGAAAGAATATGATCGCGTCCGCTTTATAGAGTAAGTGGAGACGGGTTTTCTTGATTGACTACATACGTTTTTGAACGAACTGATTTGAATTTTAAACAGCACATAATGAGAGAAGAAAGGAGTTGTTAAATTATATTGCCTTGGCTTTGAGATTAGAGCGTAAGTCTTCTAAGCCAGAGGTCATGAGATCGAATCCCGGTCATGGCATACATAGCGTCTGGAAGTTGACGCATGCTAGCCGCCACTTCTGGAAGTTTGAACATAGAAGCACAAGTACAAGAAGTACAAGAGTACATATACATGGATGGCCCCTCCTGTGATAACTTTCGAGGGAAAAAACGAAATGAAAGCTAAGTATAACTCCTGCATCTTTTTTTCTTATTTCACATAATATTTTATACCCATTAATCTTTACAATATTCAATATATGTTTAAAGGAATGTAATAAGTCAATTGTTTATGAATCTAGGCCAAAGTCGTTTAAAAACCTTTCGAGTTATGAACATGACTCGTAAGGTTTTGTGTTCTTTTGATGTTTTTTTTTGTTCTTTTTTCTTTCCAAGAGCGAGTAAAGGCGCTTTATCCTTGGTCGATGACCAGAAATGTTATCACAGGAGAACTTTCGAGGGAAAAAAACGAAATTTTAAGCGCTTTGAGGCACCCCTAATTCAAGCCCGATTGAGCTGAAATTTTGCACAGGTGAGATTTTTTGGCCAATATACAAAATGTCTACAGTCGGATTCCTACAGTGAGCGAAATAAGAATAGCACCACTATGTGTTTTACTTGTAAAAATATGAATGATTGAAAAATACGAAAATTTTCTTCCACAGTTTGTTCTGAATTTCTTAACGGATAAATAAAGCATAAGTTTACTTTTTTTGGACGTAGCAATTGGCGTTGAGGACCAAAAATGTGAAAAAAGGGTGCGAAATAAGAATAGCACCACCTGAGTTTTTCAACAAAAACACGATTATTTTTCAATATTTACTGTGTAAAAGCGAATAATAATGCTTCTACGAATTATTTGAATAGATAACTGCATTTTGAGGAGTTTTCCAGAATTCCAAAGGTTTTAAAGGTATCAAAAGGGGGTTTTAAGAGATGCTCCTCTAGCGTTAAGGAATTTGATATTTGAACTGTAATTCTTTACCAAACTACTTACTTTCTTCATCAAAATGACGTGAAATGAAAAAACAAACATTCGGGGTTAATTTTGAATCAGAGGAAGAGTAGGCGTATGCTGAACCGTCAGAACGTGTTTTTTTTCGTCCTGTTAAAAGTTTTACTAAAATATTTAAAAAAAACTATATTTTCGAGGAATTTCAAAACAAATACAATCAGAGAACGTGGAAAATGTACAAATACAGTGTTTTCGAGCTACATGCGCGGGTGAATCAGGAGGAGCCGTTCGTGAACTACCAAAGGAATCGGTCGATCCTATGTTTTGCTCCATGTGCGTAGTTGGTTTGGCAAATTGTTATTACAAACATGCAAGTTATGCAAGTTAATACATTTATTGTGAACAAAAAAAAGTTTTAAGTTTAATGGCGAAACAAGAAAATTTTTACATCTATCAGCCATACGTTTCGTAACGAGCTATAAATTAAAGTGAAAAAAGGTTTTGTGCGGGGGGGGGGGGAGAGTATTAATTGAAGGAGAATGCAGAAGAATTTTGTTACGCATGTGAGCTCTGAAATGTTCTAGAATGAATAATATATTTGCAATAACATTTTGAATGTGAATTTTTCGGTATCTGAGGTAGAAACTCATTCAGTAGATTTTGCGAAAAAAAGATAAATTTTTTTTGCCACTGAGAACTTGTGATCAAACTGTTAAATTTTGTGACTGCTGCGATCTTTTCAATTTTTTGGGGGAAGTGCAACCAACTTGGGTTGCTGAAATCTACCTGAGGAAATGTGATAATCATCATAAGCAGGAGAAATGAAAGCTAAGTATAACTCCTGCATCTTTTTTGCTTATTTCACATAATATTTTATACCCATTAATCTTTACAATATTCAATATATGTTTAAAGGAATGTAATAAGTCAATTGTTTATGAATCTAGGCCAAAGTCGTTTAAAAACCTTTCGAGTTATGAACATGACTCGTAAGGTTTTGTGTTCTTTTGATGTTTTTTTTTGTTCTTTTTTCTTTCCAAGAGCGAGTAAAGGCGCTTTATCCTTGGTCGATGACCAGAAATGATTGTACACTGAAATCCAAAACAGTTCAAAAAATACAAAATAAGCTTAGATTTCTTAAGTTATTTTATTTATTACAGCAAATTCTTCAAAATACTTAGATTTTGTGATTTCTGTGTACAAAATAAATCATTTCCAGCCCCTCAGAATGACCCAAGTGATTGGCCAAATTACTCTAGGTAACGCAGGGTTTCTTCATCAAGGAGCATTTTTCTTAGCAAGCTTCCAACAATACATACTCTGCCCACTTGAAACGTATGGTACTGGTGGTCCACGTTTCTTCCTGTTCCTGTGTTCCGGATGTCTCTGCGTTCTCTGCTCCATGGTAGGCCCAACCATTTTGTGTTTTTGATAATTTTAATGTTTTAATGTTAAAATAATTAAAAACATGAACAAAGACAAGAAGAATAATAACACATTTGTTATTCTTTGGGACTCAGACATAAGTTCTGGCTATGGAAGTACGATTAGTGATTAGTGATTAGTGATTCGGGGTTAATTTTTAATCAGAAAAAATAGGTTGGAAATCAAAAACTTTGATTTTATTAAATGTACCACACTTTTTCCAGTTTCAAGTCGTAGATGGCAGCACTATCTTGCCGTTAAAACCAAATTTAGTCCCAATATTGATTTTCCAGGTTTATTTAGGCCCATATTCACCATTTTGATGTATTTTCCTATCACAGTTTTGTGGAAGTTTACGCTGCAGAAAGCTTTTCCGAATTTGCAAAAGAATCACCAGCACAAAAATGTACAACTGCCAAATTCCTGCTCATCTCAACTTCCGATTCAATTGCAAATTATACCAATAATACTGCTAGCGTTCTGGTCCATCATGCTCCATCGCAAAGTATAGCTTTATTCTGATAATCGGGCCAAAAAATTCACTTTTAGTGACCTTGATGTAATTCTAATTTTTTTTGGATTTAGTGATCTTAGAATTTCCAAAGCGTTCACACAGTACATGTATTTATTTCTTGACCAAAATCATCCAGCACTCCCTAATTAATCCCGGATATTTGAAAATGGGCATGAATTTGGTTAAATGGCAAGATAGTGCTGCCATCTATGACTTAAAACTAGTGAAATAGTGTTTGACTATTAAAAAACATTAGTATTTTTGAATTCCAACCTGCTTTTTGGATTCAAACCCAGTCTCAAATCTATGTTTCATCATTTTGCATCATAGTTATGAATGTTAATGAAGAAGTCAAGCAGTTTGATAAAGTTTTAAGGCTCAAATATCAAATTCCTTAACGCTAAATGAGCATCTCTTAAAACCCCCTTTTAATACCTTTGAAAACCTTCGGAATTCTGGAAAACTCCTTAAAATGCAGTTATCTATTCAAATAGTTCGTAGAAGCATTATTATTCACTTCTACACAGTAAATTTTGAAAAATAATCTTGTTTTTGTTGAAAAACTCAGGTGGTGCTATTCTTATTTCGCACCCTTTTTTCACATTTTTGGTCCTCGACGCCAATTGCTACGTCCACAAAAAGTAAACTTATGCTTGATTTATCCGTTAAGAAATTCAGAACAAACTGTGGAAGAAAATTTTCGTATTTTTCAATCATTCATATTTTTACAAGCAAAACACATAGTGGTGCTATTCTTATTTCGCTCACTGTATTTTGGATATGACTCTGCCACCCTAATGTAAATACATATGTATGTTCAAATTAAAATTTTGCTGAGCACAAATCTGATGCAATTCTGATCCTTGCTTGCTTAAGTCATTCCAGCTCTAAACGTCTTCCCCACTTGGAACATTCTTGACTAAGTTCAATGTTCGACTTACGTTCACGCGAATCTATCTCAGTGCTCCAGGATACTCATATTCACTTTTTTGTCAGTTTTCTCCATTGATCAACTGGAGTACTAAAAATCATAAGCCAAAAATAACCACCCATGCTCGATATACAGAGTGTAGGTACCGGCTGCCGGTACTGGAACGGGTTATTTCGTTTGGCTGATAGATGCTATAAAATAGTACGAATGGCCAGCCACAAGCACAGTTCAATCAGTTTCCTTCCTTTGTCAACAACTGCCTCCCTTCCATCAACCATGGCATTCAAAGTGAGTTTCAGTCGTCGTGATGTGGGGATAATTTTGATGTTGGTGTTCAAGTTCAAGTGGCATTTTCTAAACGGGTAAAATTTACTGTTTCAGTTCGTGACCTTCCTCGCCCTGGTGGCTGTTGCCCGTGCTGGACTCATCGCTTCCCCAGCTGTGTCCTATGGCGCTGCTCCAGCTCTGGCCTACGCTGCCCCAGTTCAGCAGCTGGCCTATGCTGCCCCTCTGGCCAAGACTGTCGTGGCCAAGCAGGTCATCGCCGATGAGTACGATCCCAACCCACAGTACTCTTTCTCGTACGGAATCTCCGATGCCCTGACCGGTGACCAGAAGTCCCAGCAGGAATCCCGCCAAGGAGATGTCGTCCAGGGATCTTACTCCGTCGTTGACCCTGATGGTGTCAAGCGTACCGTTGAGTACACTGCTGATCCCCACAACGGATTCAACGCTGTTGTCCACCGTCAACCTCTTGCTGCCAAGGCTGTTGTTGCTGCTCCAGTTATTGCCGCCAAGACCGTCATTGCTCAGCCAGCCATCGCCAAGACTGTGATCGCTCAGCCAGCTTATGCTTCCTATGCCGCTCCAGTTGCCAAGACCTACGTCTCGCAGCCAGCCTATGCCTCGTACGCCGCTCCTTTGGCCACCAAGACCATCGTCTCTCAGCCAGCTTATGCTTCGTACTCGGCTCCTCTGGCCACCAAGACCATTGTGTCCCAGCCAGCTTATGCCTCTTATGCTGCCCCAGCCACTTACGCTTATCACCACTAAAATGTGGCTGAACCCCACCAAAATCTCCGACTGTTTATAGAACTGTAAATATAATATATTTGAATCCTAAATATTTGAATTCGGCAGTACGTTTGAATGGTATCACATGAATTTTTTTGAAGTATGATCATAAATTTACTTAATGCTGAAATTGCATTTATTTCATTTATTAGCGGTTATTTTAGCGGTTGAGTTTATACCAATTTTCCTATTGCAACTTTTAGCATCACTCATCCCTAACACACATTTCACTGTTCGTTTATCCCATTTAACGATAGGGACTCCAGAAATTTGTTAACTTTATGATTTCAACTCAATCCATTTTTTTTCGAAGCATTTTCCCGATACATTTACGGATGCTGGACCAATCAATTACACTAGTTTACAAAATTTAAAAAAAATCGTGAACTTGATCAACTGACCAACATTTTTAATGTAAAATCGGGCGCTGAATCCGAAAATGAAATTCAAAAAAATCTCAGTAGAACCGTTTTTGAGTTATGCTCCAAATATGAAATTTCGAAAAAATTAAAAAAGTTCTTGTACTTAGATTAAAATATCTCGGACGGCATAACAGTAATTTGAAATCCCTCTTTTGCATATTGAAGGTGAATAAGTTTTCTATTGATCATTCTAACACTGTTTCTGCGTTTGACCAATTGTGTTGCTGATATTAGTGACTTTATGAGAAACAAAATTATAAAAAACGCATTTTTTTAGAGAAAATTTTGTTTCAACGAAAGTTTTAGACTCGAAGGTAGCAATTAAAAAATCTGATTTTCTTTTGCGCTTAAATGTCAATTTAAAACAAAGATTTCAAGTGGTTATTTATAAAAATCGGTTGAAAATTGAAGAAGTTATGGCTACTTTACCATAACTGAAATTTTTGGAGTTTTTAATAATTTAACGAACCGCAGTACACTTATCATAATATAAGAAGAATGAAACATAATAAACCTCACTCGCTCCAAGTCAAAATTATTTATTAGCTTATCAGAAGGTCACATGCCAAGTTTCAGGAAGATCTGACCATAGAGAAGGGTTGCTTAAGTCTCAAACGTGAATAAAATTTTGAGATATTTTGCACGGAAGGAACGAAAAATACTGGTTTTTCATCAATAACTTTTTTCATTACTAGCTGATTGTTTTTTATGGTTGATTTTCTTAAAGCCTAAGTTGAGACAAATATTTCACCCGAAGACTGTAACTCGATTGGATTTGAAACAGAAAAGTTATTGAGGTTCAAAGATTGTATTTTAGTCGAAAATTGTCGTATAAAACGCAATGCGTAAAAAGTACTCATTGCGTGTTGGACAAAATTTGCGGCCTTTGAACCGCAATAACTTTTCTGTTTCAAATCCAATCGAGTTACAGTCTTCGGATGAAATATTTGTCTCATTTTAGGCTTTAAGAAAAATCAACCATAAAAAACAATCAGCTAGTGATGAAAAAAGTTATTGATGAAAAACCAGTATTTTTCGTTCCTTCCGGGCAAAATATCTCAAAATTTTATTCACGTTTCAGACTTAAGCAACCCCTCTCTATGGTCAGATCTTCCTGAAACTTGGCATATGACCTTTTGATAAGCTAATAAATAATTTTGACTTGGAGCGAGTGAGGTTTATCATGTTTCATTCTTCCTATACTATGATAAGTGTACTGCGGTTCGTTAAATTATTAAAAACTCCGAAAATTTCAGTTATGGTAAAGTAGCCATAACTTCTTCAATTTTCAACCGATTTTGATAAATAACCACTTGAAATCTTTGTTTTAAATTGACATTTAAGCGCAAAAGAAAATCAGATCTTTTAAATGCTACCATCGAGTCTAAAACTTTCGTTGAAACAAAATTTTCTCTTAAAAAATGCGTTTTTTATAATTTTGTTTCTCATAAAGTCACTAATATCAGCAATACTGTTGGTCAAACGCAAAAACAGTGTTCAGATGATCGATAGATAACTTATTCACCTTCAATATACAAAAGAAGGATTTCAAATTACTGTTATGCCGTCCGAGATATTTTAATCTAAGTACAAGAACTTTTTTAATTTTTTCGAAATTTCATATTTGGAGCATAACTCAAAAACGGTTCTACTGAGATTTTTTTGAATTTAATTTTCGGATTCAGCGCCCGATTTCACATTGGAAATGACCTTCAGTTTACTGAGTTCAAAAATGCTGTAAACTAGTGTTATTTAAATAATATTTAACAGTTATCTAATATGGACGTTCCCTTTTTCTGTCGCCTGATACGAAATTTGAATTCAGGAATAGCAACGCAATTTTTGCAAAAACATTAAACCTTTTTTTTACACCGAGATGAGAAATAATCGCAGCAGTAGAGCCGACTCATACCTAACAATCCTTATAGATTTTGATCTGAGAAAATCGATGCTGTTCTCGGATTTTTCCAAACACTGAAATTTGTTCCGCTAGATGGCGCTTATTTGGCGATCATATCAGTTTTTATGAAAACAAAGTAGCGCAAGGACACAGCATTAGTTGATTTAGGCCTCACAGACTGAATAAACGAGAACTACTTAGGATTACTTCTCAACACCCAGGACCGAAGTACGAATCGAATCCATACCTCTTACAATGTGCGATTACCGTCTCATGATGCTTTACTTGTTAACTTGTTAAACATATATTTGGATAATGTTATTGTATTTGCAATAAAATTGATTAATAAGTGTTCGGCATAAAACTTCAGGTTTCAACCTGCACCAAAAACATGATACTTATAGTTAACATCGGCTATGATGCTGAGTTAGGGTTATGATTGTATTAAAAATAATTCATGTTGTGAATTCAGGCTTCGGACTCATAAGAGGCAGAGCACTGCCATTCATAACGGAGGAACTCCCAAACTCCTATGGCAGTCGAAAATAACTCTGTCTCGCTTCTCCTACCGCTAGAATCGCTACCCAGTAAACATGAATCGGCAGAGAGGTAACTCAAATCCAAAGAGGGATCGTAACGATCTCTCTGGCGACTTTGCATCATCTAATCGGTAGAGAGGAACACACCATATGCGTGCCTTGGGCGAGTGCCACGAAAAAATCTAAAGCACGCCCTCCAGATAAACACACGAACACAATCCGAATCGTGTTTGTATGTTTCCCTTCGAGACGCGTGAGACGCTGCCTAAGAAGTCGACTCTACGATTGAAAGCACAGATATAAAAGACACGGGGATAAAATGCGAGCACACCGTACGAGTGTAAGATTCAAACTGATTTCGCATTTAAGCATTCGTATCCGTTGCCTCTAGGTATCTCGTCAGGACAAACCGAATGAGAATATTTGCGTTCTTGGAGTGTCGTCGAAATTAACCGTTTTATTCTAAGTTCGGTGACTCAACTCTTAATTTTTTGCATGCTCTGTCGATTTCTGAGAAAACGCGTGAACTGGGTGAGAGCGCCAGTCTTTGCTCCCTCTGAGGATCCTTGCGCTCCTCTCAAAGAGGCCTCTCTGGGAAGACTTACTTTGCGTCGTGTGACGATTTATAGTTTCGTTCGAGATAGGAATTCGCATGCTTCAATAAGCTCACAGTTGACTGGCTGATGGGGCGGCTTTGCGGCGATACAAGCAGAACAAATTTTAGGCTATTTTTTAACCTTGATAACTGTTACTTAACAACTCTAATAAACATGCAATTTTGTCTGTGATGCAATGTTCGGATAAAAAGTTTGTTATAATTCAGGTTTTAGGACCTAGATATGTTTTACAAAGAAATCAGCCGGAGTTGAAAGAAGTTATTGATAAAATAATAGTTACTCGAACTTAAATTTTACATGTAAACTTCAGACAATAATCTGCTTATTTGGGCCACTTAACTCAACAAAATAAGTCATTTTGACAAGTCATTTCTAAATGACACCGCCAGCGCGAATCAAAACAAAGGATCACGTGCCAGCCAGATGCCCAGCACATACGTTTTCTATTCAAGCGTACTCATAGAGAGGCGCTCTCGTAGAGCGCTCATTTCTCTGTTCAGAGAAGAGTGAGAAGCAAAAAGAACTCTCTAGGAGTTTTTTCTTATTCTATTGTACATTAAAAAAAATATTTCGGAGCGTAAAAGTGAAGCGAGAGAGCTCTCTTGAGCAAGATAGCCATTACCCATTTATGGGTCGCATGGCGACGAACGTGTTAAAGAGTGGGAGCATATTTCAGTTCCGTGGGTGTTTGCTCTCAAATGAATCCGAAGCCTGGATGTGATACCATTTAAAACGTACTGCCGAATTCAAATATTTAGGATTCAAATATATTATATTTACAGTTCTATAAACAGTCGGAGGTGTTGGTGAGATGCAGCCACATTTTAGTGGTGATAAGCGTAAGTGGCTGGGGCAGCATAAGAGGCATAAGCTGGCTGGGACACAATGGTTTTGGTGGCCAGAGGAGCCGAGTACGAAGCATAAGCTGGCTGAGAGACGATGGTCTTAGTGGCCAAAGGAGCGGCGTACGAGGCATAGGCTGGCTGCGAGACGTAGGTCTTGGCAACTGGAGCGGCATAGGAAGCATAAGCTGGCTGAGCGATCACAGTCTTGGCGATGGCTGGTTGAGCAATGACGGTCTTGGCGGCAATAACTGGAGCAGCAACAACGGCCTTGGCAGCAAGAGGTTGACGGTGGACAACAGCGTTGAATCCGTTGTGGGGATCAGCAGTGTACTCAACGGTACGCTTGACACCATCAGGGTCAACGACGGAGTAAGATCCCTGGACGACATCTCCTTGGCGGGATTCCTGCTGGGACTTCTGGTCACCGGTCAGGGCATCGGAGATTCCGTACGAGAAAGAGTACTGTGGGTTGGGGTCGTACTCATCGGCGATGACCTGCTTGGCCACGACAGTCTTGGCCAGAGGGGCAGCATAGGCCAGCTGCTGAACTGGGGCAGCGTAGGCCAGAGCTGGAGCAGCGCCATAGGACACAGCTGGGGAAGCGATGAGTCCAGCACGGGCAACAGCCACCAGGGCGAGGAAGGTCACGAACTGAAACAGTAAATTTTACCCGTTTAGAAAATGCCACTTGAACTTGAACACCAACATCAAAATTATCCCCACATCACGACGACTGAAACTCACTTTGAATGCCATGGTTGATGGAAGGGAGGCAGTTGTTGACAAAGGAAGGAAACTGATTGAACTGTGCTTGTGGCTGGCCATTCGTACTATTTTATAGCATCTATCAGCCAAACGAAATAACCCGTTCTAGTTATGTATTTAGTACCGAAAGCCGCTATACTGTATCGAGCATGGGTGGATGTTTTTTCGTCTCATGATTTTAGTACATCGTACGCATGGAGATAGTCAGGTGCGCTGACGAAAAAAAATGGGAATGGGTATCCTTTCTTGAGAACATGTCAATGAGAGTCTGAGGCGTACATTGAACTTAATCAAAATAAAATTTTGAGAGGCACGTGCTGATCGAATTTGACTTGAGAAAATAAGGACCAACTTTGCATCAGATTTTGCAGCAACAGTAATAATAGCTTATCATTTATCACAGGGTGAGAACACGTTTTTACACCACGTGAGGTGATGTTATATTTATTGAATCTATCATCCCAATCTTTTCAGGTATAAACTGTTATATAGTTAGACGATCTTAAACAAGCATAATTTTCAACACAGATAATGTTTACTTCCTTCTTAACTTGGAGCATTTAGTTCCGTTTTTTCATCTTTTTTTTAATATTTTCTACCATGCATATTTTCTCTTCTACGGTTGTTTCAGGTTTGTAAGTGACCAATTTAGTTCATGATCCTTAATAATCCATTCCTGAATCAATTGACTGCCTAGAAGTTGGGGAAAGTGTTCTTAAATGTACCTAGCTGGTTAAATGCGCCTACGGCCGTTTGAAGAAATGGCTGACAAGACAACATATCTGATAAATTTAAATTTAAAATTTAACAATTCAAACAAGGTTCTGATACCTTTTGATGTAATATTTTGACTTTTAAAAATTATAAATACGTAATGAAACCCAAAACAAAAACTTGGATGACGTTTGTTTCTTATCCAGATGAACCTAGAAAATACAGCAAATTTAAGCTTTTGTGAAGATTTGATAGTGATTAGGGAGGGGAATAAGATAGTGTTTTCGCATGCTCCCATCATATTTGTGAAATGCCTCTATCCTAAAATAACATGATTATTATCATTAAAACTTCGAATCTAAGCTCTAATTAACATCTGAAAAATAAAGATCTGGATGAACTGCTTTCATACTATCGCAACCCAAGTTTTTGTGTTATTCCATCAAGTTCTTAAAGACATAGATTTTTACAAAAATTCACTGAAAAAAGACTTCACTGATAACCGTATGAAATTATCCGAAGATATTACCAGAGAACAGAAATTTTGCCGCATTTTAGGCGCATTTAGCCCGCGGGGTTTGAGGTTCGGCAATTTAGACATCAGTTATAATAAAATCGTTTTCTCGAAAATTGAAGGAGATTTGAACATAAAAATCACTCCTCTGTATAGAAAACAGATGCCTGCTTATTTGTAAACAGTTTTTGTACACATATTCGATGTAATATTTGATTAAATCCGTATTCTTCTTAGCCTGCTGCCTAGTTATGAAATCCCCTTCCTGGTAGGTCTATAGGACTTGTTTTAAGCATTTTATATGTCATGTAAAGGATTGTATAAAAAAATGTGTGAGAAACGATCGTTCAAACAAAAATCCATTGTTCGTTTTGATGAATCCAACAATTTTATTATTGTTTAATTTTCCTCAAAATACTGATTACTTAAATCCTTAATTTATAGTTCCGGCCCTAGAGAAATTACCTAGCGTTTAAGTGAGAGATGTGTAGACTGCAATATTTAGCCCTAGACAACATGTTTGAATTATATCTTCACCTTAACCAAAACATATTGAGCTAACATTAAGCTCCTGAGCTGAATTGTTTTTAGCTCTACAAATGCTATTTTCCTTTGATTATCCCCCTAGAAGTAATGCGATATCATGAGTTATCACTTTAAAATAATCATTTAAAGTTCATAATTACTCCACAAATATGAACGAGATATTATGAGCAGGGAGAGTTCGAGTAGGCGTTGACTCGCACAGACATAAAAAATTTTCACTCTGCGAAAAAGTTGTTCTAACTGAGGAAAAAAAAGGTTAAATAAGAAAGAATCAGTATCCAGTTAAAAATAACCGCTAAGTTATAGTTTCTGGCTTTTTACGGTCTGAGATTTTAATCAATCAACTTTTTATTCGAAATACCCAACGTTTCGACCATTTTTTGTGGTCTTAAGTTTAGCCACACGTTGCAAAGCTGGGAGTCTCCTTCTTTATTTTGTCGCTCCGAAAATGTCTTTCCGCCCAGCTAGTAAAACTACCAAAATGAGCGTGGCGACGAACGTGTTAAGTGCAAAATTTAGAGGCATTCTACAATTAGTAAAACCCAAACATCCAATCAGCAATAGCAATAGTATAAATAACACACAAAACTGACACATTACACCGATTCAAATCACAGTTATCAACTCAGAATGCTCAACCCTCAAAAATACCAACACAATCCACATAACACAATATCCATCGTTTAAATAGTGCGTTAAAGTGCGACCATAGGAAATCGGATGAAAAATAATCTTTCCTATCCGGTTGAAATTGTAAGGTTAAAGATTCAAAAATATGACTGAAAATGTAAAATCAACAATACTTCCCACAGAGCTGTAAATACTGGACACCTAGCCGTTGGTAGAAAAAACGATATTGACAATGGCCCTTATTCTGCGCCGCGAATGACGTGACAGTTGGCGAGTAACCCCACCGTCACTCGACTCTTGTCATCTTATTCCGGCAGTCGGTTTAAGTGAGGTGAGAGCAAGTGACAGATACTCATTCCGAGCTGAGTGACTGGATGAACCCATCTAGCAAAATGGCGAAATTTGCTCTGATTGTGTTGTGCCGGTGTTTACGGTTCGGTTTTTGAAAATTGAATTTTAAAATAACGAGTGAAAATTGTGCCCCGTCCTGGACAATTATCGGATTGTACGGTGTTAGCAAGCTGATCAATTAGAAAAAAAGGACAAATTTGGCTACAAAAGTGGAAATTCCAGCCACAGAGAATTCCAGCCCAGCCCGGATTTCAGAAACAGCATCAAACTGGAGCAACAAAAATTCGAACAGCATGCAGGGGCAACTGCTGTCTCACAAATCGGTGCGCAAAAAAGCTTCCGAGTATCTGCGACAACCTTAGCAGCTATTTCAGGTTGGAAAAATAAGTTGCTTCTTTTAATCTCACCATTTCTAACTTTTGTCTACCTTTTTTAGGTTTCCCGAAATGAGAAAAAAACCAGGTTTGGACCATGGAAACAATCAGTCGTATCATCGGTGTTCAAGTTCGTCTTACGCTTTTCGATGGAATCCATTTAACTATTCCGTCCAGTCTGTTTGTTCATTTCGTTCTTTATACGACGGAAGAAGATACCTCGGAACACCGGATATACCGGTGGTGACGACTAGAAAGACGATCTGTGAGATTTAAAACCGAATCTTTAATGAGACCGAAAATACCGATGTATGTATGTGAAGTGGGATGTAAGTGACGGCTTCCCCCCAGCGACGGGAATGTGTTCCGAAAAAGCGTAGGGTTAATAGTGGCACGTTATCCAAACAAACGGGAAAATGGTGCCCTATAATATCGGATTAATGGAACATGATTCGAATCTGATACAAATAAAGAACAAGTAAAATGATTCAATGTGTTTGTTCAAATAACTTAACCATAAGTCCATAAGTCGGTTTTATGGGGACAGTTTTTAAGGAACTTGCTGAATCAATTAACTGTTATTGTTTATATCATAATCAATTTCATTAAACAAGAAAATTTTCAGATTTGAATTTTGATACAAAAATCAAGGCCCTAGCTGCAGATTCCAATTAGCATTCCAAGTTCAGATTTTGGATCAAATTCAATCGAATTTGCATATTAATATTCCGATTGTAAAATGTAAAACCCAGAATTCGCTTTTGATTGCACTTTTTTATCTTTGCAATTTTAAATGCGTAAAATGAGGTTGAAAACTTTTCATACAAGCTTTTTCGTTCAGTGCTAAGGTTTCCGTATCCCTTTTATCATTTAAAATCTCTTTTGACATGAATTTTTGTTAAAATTTTTGCCTCGTCGGTACCTACATCCATACCGACAATCCTCACCTAAAATCGTCACCCGAATGCGACAATTCTCACCCACGGTGACTACGATAATAGGGTAAGAACTCACAAAGTTCATCCGAAGTGACGTTTCTCACCTAAACCGACTGCTGGAATAGAGTGACTTGGGTGACTCGACTATCGTCACGTCACTCGAGGCGCAGAATAAGGGCCAATAAAAACAGACAAATAAGTTAGTTTACACATTTTAGAATAGTTCACTAACAATGCTCGAGATTAGTTATACTAAAATATACTTCCAGTTCCCTAGAGAAAGACCACAAAAAATGGTTGAAACGTGGGGTATTTCAAATCTAAAGTTGTTTGATTAACATCTCAGACCGTAACAAGCCTAAATTATAAGTTGAAATCATCTTCCCGGTCCCTTTCGAAAACATAAATATAACCGCTAAGGTGTACAAAATTGCAAAGTTTCATGTACGCTTACGAATCTGCGGAGAATGTGTCCAGTCGACGAAATCCCATTTGATGAGATCCAAACATTTTATGATTTCCGAATTTTGCATTGTATGGTTTCATGTCAAGTTTTTGTACATAAAGCATATGAAGCGTTTGGTAGGGAAATCTATGCTTTATTCCTCCCCTTGTTTCAGTATCTTTCGCGGTATTTACCACATGGTTGGCCTGGCCTTAGTAATATCTGCAATGTATATTTTAATGTTACAGAGATTACGTTGAAAAGAAAAATGAAGAACACGAGTCTTCGTTTTTCAGGATGCTAACAAGTTTTGGCTATGTTGTTAATAGAAGAAGAAGAACAGATAGAGTTATTGAGAGCAGGCTGTTTAATAACACTTGTGAGAACTTTAACAACTAAAAAAAAATCCGATGTAGAGAAAACAGAATATTTCCATGGATAAAAACTCTATTTTAACTGTTAGTTTAAGAATCTGAAAAAATTTGTCCTTAGCAAACCAAGCTCAGCCTTCTCAAATCACCTCATCTTTATGATAAAATATAATAAAAATTGTTTGGATTTAGATATCTGTTATTAACCAGGATTGTCATCAGAGTTAGAATGGAATATAGCAAAAGTTTGATTCAAAAATTTAAATTTTACTAAATCACAATGAATCAATGGGTAACAATTGGGTTCGGTTTCAGTTCCTTAATGGTGGTAGGCGTAAGTGGCTGGGGCAGCATAAGAAGCATAAGCTGGCTGGGACACAATGGTCTTGGTGGCCAGAGGAGCCGAGTACGAAGCATAAGCTGGCTGAGAGACGATAGTCTTAGTGGCCAGAGGAGCGGAGTACGAGGCATAGGCTGGCTGAGACACAATGGTCTTGGTGGCCACTGGGGCAGCATACGAGGCGTAGGCTGGCTGCGAGACGTAGGTCTTGGCAACTGGAGCGGCATAGGAAGCATAGGCTGGCTGAGCGATCACAGTCTTGGCGATGGCTGGCTGGGCGATGACGGCCTTGGCAGCCAGGGGTTCGCGGTGGACAACAGCGTTGAATCCGTGGATCGGATCAGCAGTGTATTCGACAGTACGCTTGACGCCATCTGGGTCAACAACGGAGTAAGATCCCTGGACGGCATCTCCGTTGCGGGATTCCTGCTGGGACTTCTGGTCACCGGTCAGGGCATCGGAGATTCCGTACGAGAAAGAGTACTGTGGGTTGGGGTCATACTCATCGGCGATAACCTGCTTGGCCACGACAGTCTTGGCCAGAGGAGCGGCATAGGCCAGCTGCTGGACTGGGGCACCGTAGGACAGAGCTGGAGCAGCGCCATAGGACACAGCTGGGGAAGCGATGAGTCCAGCGTGGGCAACGGCCATCAGGGCGAAGAAGGTCACGAACTGTAATGGTAAAAATTAAATCGTTTAGAAAATGTTACCAGATCAATTGAACACTACAATTATCCCCATGTCACGACGACTGAAACTCACTTTGAATGCCATGGTTGGATGGAAGGGAGGCAGTTGTTGACTAAGAAATGAAACCGAACGAACTGTGCTTGTGTCAAATCGGTTCAACTAATTTATAGTAAATTGAAAACGTACGCCATCGCCGCCGCCCGAAATAACTCGTTCTTGTTTCATCATGCGAAGGAGCGTTGATTTTTTTTTCTTTTCTTCCGGTATTAATGGCGTTCAATAAGCCGACCAACACCTGTTGCTTGGGTGAATTGGAGAAAAAAGCGAATCAGAAAATAGGAAGTATTCTAGTCTTGTTGGTTTCAAAAGAGTTCTACATTCCTTAGTGGGTATCTACCTATTGCGTTTGGTGAAGTAAATTCGCTTCAATTTTTATTTTAATATTGTTTCAAGCATTTATCAGCTTCTTAGTTCATCTCGATCATTGAATCCAAAACTAATTATTTTTATTACATTTTATTAAAATGAGAAAATTTCATTTAACTTTGATGCTTTCAGATCGTAATTTATTTAATTGAGATTTTTAACGAATTGTTGATAATGATTGACAAATGCTCCTTTTCAAAGGAAAATAGAAAACCATCACTTTAATCTACTTTTTTTAAAAGAATTACTGTGTTTTGTAGATGATCGGTGTATCATTTAACAAAGTGCTTTACATCGATGACTTCCTTGTGTAAATACTTGAAACAAGTCTTGGTATAGTAGAGCCATTTTGAGTTATTTTTTTTAAGAATGTAAAGGGCCGAAATTTTTTTCAGGCACAACGCCACAACGGCACAACTGGTTTGATATGAAGTTCTCAACGACGAGTGTTTATTTAAGTAAAACTAGAAAAAAACATTTTCAGTTCTACCTTTCATGTGCTTGTTTGCTGTTCTGCCAATGCAGATTTGAAGACCTGGAATGATACTTATCTTACGTGAAATTTTCTCAGAAACACAAACCTGCCATCAGATTTAACCAGAATCGTCCCAGTGAAGTGCTTTTTGATCCAGTTTACTACGCTTTTTTCGTCATATGTCCAGACAACACAAAATTTTCAGTCACTGAAATTCCGTTAATGATCTGAAAATACCTGAAATATTTTAAAAGTGCCCATTTACAGATGAAAAAATCATAGGATGTAAGTAAGATATCGTTTTATAAAATAATTCCTTTATAGGTATCTCACTTAAAAGTTGGTTGATTTTCAAAATATGAAGATCAAATTATAAATTAAGAATGTTATATTATGTACAAGAAATGTTATTTTTTAGAAAAATTTATCTTTTCGTAAATTTGCTTCATTAAACATCATTTTTAAGGAGTCAAATTACTGTAATGAGTGTAACCCCTGTAGCATTCCATCAATCTCAATGAATGCTCCCACCTTAAAATTATATTATAAGCACTTCTTGGTACTTTAACTTCAGCACTCAAGCGCCAACAATTATAATAATAAAATTGATGTGCTGAAGTCGCTGTACAGCCCGGATTGGGTCTCAAGGGGATTCGCATAAAATCGGTACAGAAAGAAGAAATATCGTGATAATGCAAAAGTTTGTATTGAGTTGCATATGTTCATCAAATAATCCACTAATGGATCGCTAAGGTAAAATATACCCAGGAGCAGAAAAATGGAAAAACTTACAGACAAATTGAATTCCTTCCGCATACAAGCCAGCTTCCGGCTAAGTTCCTACGGACAGGATCATAAGCAATTCTGCTTCCGGTTTTTGAAATCGCTGGCTTTACTTAACGCTTGCGTGTATCTATTCCGAACAATATTTTCCGTGTTCTTGCCCTGATGCCAACATCCTCCACCATTTTCTCTTCGAAAAAACCACCATCAGTAACCTGTGCGGCTGACTAAATAACGATAATATAATATAAATAACGATTATTTTATCGCCCTTGGAAAAGGTTTTACACTATACCGAAAGCTTTTCCATATTCCCCCCTCTGGGCATCTTTTACACTAAGGTTGCCAGAATTTTTTCAACACGTATCCGGGCCGGACAAACCGGGCAATTTATATATAAAAACCTGGCAAAATCCGGGCATTCGATTTCAAATTGACGATCAAAAATCCGAGCAATATCCGTGATAATTTCGTCAAAATTCAGAAATTCTTCAACAAAAATCAAGAAAAAAAATGAAAAAAAATATTTTTCTTCAAAACGCATCGATTGATTTCGAACCGTATTTCAGGCTTCCAAAAATCCTTTCATGATTATTTTTATAAAACTTGCTCAAAAAATTTCGTTTTGGAGGTGTTTGTTGTTTTTTTGGTTTAATTTGCCAAATAAAGCGAAAAAATTCGGGCGAAATTCGGCCGAAATCCGGGCATTTTTCAATTAAATATGGGCAACCGGGCCGGGCCGGACTGTTCTTAAATTTAGTGATAAACATTCGGGCAAACCCGGATAAAACTTGGCAATCTGGCTACCTTATTTTACACAGAGTATTATGCGTGTGTATTCTTTCCATGAGGGATAATTTTAAATATTTTTAGCAAGTTTCATTAAAATGATCATGAAAGGTTTTTGGAAGCCTAAAATACGACTTAAAATCTGCTGATATATTTTTATTAAAAATAAACTTTTAAAAAAATAATTTTTAGACGCAGGTTTTTAGACAAAATAGCACGAATTTCTCCGGTCCGGGTATGTGCTGAAAAAAAAAATTCAGTAACCTTATGTTAAAGTGGTTTCGGTCCCGACTTCCGGCAAATGAATGAATTATGACATGAAAATTGAATCCATTATCATACATAAACATGCATCTCTTTTGATAAAATATTCTATGTGATAGAATTTATAAAGAATTAAGCTCATTTTTGAGGCTTCGTGTACAATAAGGCTTTTATATAATTTTTACAAACTTTTATCGAAATTTTATTCTATTATTGTTTTATTGTTAACTGGCATTTTCAAAGCTAGAAAAAGGTGATTCTATGCATGAAAGTTTTCTTGAAAACAGCTCTCTGTGAACAATTGTTTTAGTAGATTTTTTTTAAAGATATTTTACCCAGCAAACCCGCAAACATTTTTCTAGGTATATTTCGCAACAAACTTTGTTATACCTTTCATATGCATTATAGAATCATTGCAAAAAAACTCAAAAAAACAGCATCTATCCATTGGTATTTAGGCAATAAACATACATTTTTTTTTAAATTTCTGGCTTAAGCGATAAGAATTATATAAATTGGACGATATTCAACATCTTTTTCGTAAATCCGGAAAGAATGCGAGAGAGCTTAAGTTTTGCTCTCAATGCATGCTGCAATATTTCCTGCTTCTCTCATTGGACAATTTTCCCAAAAGAATCTTTGGCAATCTGGTAGCACTGCTTATCGCACAGGGAAAAACAAGGTTGTTTTCTCACTGGTATCCTGCGCGGGAGGGCAAATTTGCAAATATGGCGGACTTTTTATATCATATCCGATTTATACCGACTTCAAGTAACTATTTTTACGATCGTTAACTTTTTTGGTAGGAATTGCGATTCGTAAGATATTGTTAACGATTATCATTACTTAAGCGATTTTATGTTTGCTGGGAGAGCCAAAAATACATTTTTTATTGTTTGAAAAATGGTAGAGAAATCCTATACCGGTTTGAGCGTCTATGAGCGACCCTCTTTGAGTTGAAAACGATGAAATGTCAAATGGTTTGTCTAAAAGATTTTTAAAAATTAACTTATCTAATCATTGGTATGTTATTGTGATATTACTTTTTTTTTCAAAAGCCGTCCAAATTATTTTTTGTTTAAATGTTTTAATATTCCATAGCTAAACAAAAATCAAAGGGTAACAGTCGGCGGATTCCGTTTCAGTCTTCTTAGTGGCTGTAGGCATAGGTAGCTGGGGCAGCATAACTAGCATAAGCCGGCTGGGACACAATGGTCTTGGTGGCCAAAGGAGCAGAGTACGAAGCATAAGCTGGCTGGGAGATCACAGTTTTGGCCAGAGCAGGCTGAGCAATGACGGTCTTGGTGGCAATGACTGGGGTAGCAGCGACGGCCTTAACAGCCAGAGGTTCTCGGTGGACAACGGCGTTGAATCCGTGGATCGGATCAGCAGTGTATTCGACAGTACGCTTGGTGCCATCAGGGTCAACCAAGGAGTAAGATCCCTGGACGGAGTCTCCGTTGCGGGATTCCTGCTGGGACTTCTGGTCACCGGTCAGGGCATCGGAGATTCCGTACGAGAAAGAGTACTGTGGGTTGGGGTCATACTCATCAGCAACGACGGCTTTGGCCACTGGAGCAGCCACCAAGGTTTTGGTCAAGGGGGCGGCATAGGTCAAAGGGGCTGGAGCAGCGTAAGACAAGGCAGGAGATGAGATGACTCCAGCACGGGCAACGGCCAGCACGGCGCAGAAGGTCAGGAACTGTTGAGGATGAGAATAAAATGTTTATATTAAATTGTTAGAATTTGAATTGTTTTATATAAAAGTACCTTGAAAGCCATAGCTATAGGATGTCGTTAAGCTGATGTTCACAGAACAAAACAAATAATCGAACTGTACCAAAACTTGGTTTCCGAATCAATTTATACAAACCAGAGAATGCTAACGAATCTAAAAGTGAAAGTATTCTGGACCCCTGGACTTCATCCCAGAAATCCTTGACGGAAGCGGTAGGCATTATCTTATCGCTATCGTCAACCCCACATCCAGCATAAAACGTTCGTTCCTAACCAGTTCTTCCTTCTTTAACCACCGCCTATTCTACGCCAATTACTTGGAAAACAGAATCGCCCATAGAGATCAACGACTCATGGTTCGATTGGCTTATGCAACCCAGCGACGGGATTGCTGGCAGCTAGCCAGCCAGCCAACCAAGTTCGAGAAGCAGAAAATTTCAAGTTCAGCCAGTGCACTTTCCTGTCAACCAACCAGAGACACGCGACTTTGGAGAATGAGGCTAACCATTCTGGTTTTGTCTCACGTGCAAACTCAATGATCGCGAACGGCACAGACTCCGATCCAATTCACGTCTGCTCAACTTAACCCAGCAGCAGCAACAGATGATCAGAAAAACTATGCTGCCTTGTAAGGATGATGCCTGGTGGTAAAATGCGGCGAGGAGGAAAGGTGTCCCAAAAAAAATTCGATCCTCTCAACAACTGACCATCATCGCATCGGCAGAACCTACCTCAACCCCAGACCAGGACCAGTTCGATTTCGGGTTTAATGATCCGACGAGACCCGTTTGTTTTGAAGAGCAAGGCGAGGATGGAAGCGTTGCGTTGGCTTGGTGAAAATTTGGGGCTACTGGTTTGTCCCATTCACTGTCATGGCCAGGCTTCGGATCAGGGTTATCTTTTTAGCTTGATCCAACTTGAATTAGAAGGTATTTGTCTTTACATTGTCATGAATGTTTAAAAAGTATTTTGTAGATTGAATCCTGACTTTAAAAGAAAATTTGAAAATGATATTAAAGTATTTAATAAACAATTTTTTAATAATGATTTTAAAATTTAACTATTTAAGTGATCGAAATTTCCCTAGATTACGATATTGATCCAGAAGCAAAATCAGAGTGAACTTAGAATATGAAAAATTGAATAAATTTCATATTCTAAGTTCACTCTGATTTTGCTCCTGGATCAATATCGTAATCTAGGGAAATTTCGATCACTTAAATAGTTTAAATTTTAAAATCATTATTAAAAATTTGTTTTTTTAATACTTTAATATCATTTTCAAATTTTCTAACAAACACTGTCCATTTAATGCAGGAGCTGTGATAAAGATTAAACTCTTTGTATGTAAAAAAAACGATGGTCTTAAAATTAGGCACATTTTTTTTAAATACGCACCATTTATCAGTTTAATATTTCTCTTCACAAAATTCATCGATTCCACAACGCACTCATCAAAAACCGCTTTTTCAGCAATTCTTCACAGACAGCGTTAAAAAACACTCAGTTCATCAAAACTAATATAAATTAATTTTCACTCAGATTTTCCCGCAAATCAAATTATTATTTTCAAAAACTGCTTCTGATAGGAACATCCGGTCGCCGATTGCTATCACTTTTATCAATTTCTTGAGACTTTGTTACATTAAAAAAATCTAAAATTGTGAGTTCCTAGAATAAAAAAAAACGTCCGCTGTCAATCGGTCATCGCCTACTTAATTTCTTGTTACAAGCTCAACGAAATAAGATCACGTCAGTTTTATCAACAAACTTAATCGGCAATTTTATTAATATTTATAATTATAGAAGTCAATATTCTCAAACAATAGCTGAATCAAAAAAAACATAAACACTAAAATAAATTCAATGCTTCAAAAAAAAAAAAGAAGGAATATACAGATATCAGTTTTCTTATTTCTATGCTACTTGTGTAGTTTTTTTTTAATCAAACATGTCCACTCTAAATCGGAAGCCAGAACGGGTTTGATCCCACAGGCAAAAGATCATGTTTCGAGTCGTTCGTCTCAAGGACGATTTCGGGATAGTTTTGTGTTCCTGATTCTTTCACTTTTTTCCTCCTTTTTTTTATGCCCCCGAATGGCCGGAAACATGTTTGCAGCATGAGGTCTCATATTCCCCAGCTCTCTTCGCAGGTCCTGTGTCAGATCAGGCTATAAATTGATGGCAACAGGTTTGGATCGCTACAGTTCGATCGCTTGTCTTGTTCTGTGAACATCATCAACTCATCCCATCTTTCCCCTAGCAATGGCTTTCAAGGTATGTTTATCTCTAGACTACTAAAGGGCTTAATTTAGGATCGTTTAAAACAAAACTGGTTTCATTTTGTTGCAGTTTTTGACATTCTGTGCCTTGGTGGCCGTTGCCCGTGCTGGAGTTATCTCTTCGCCAGCTCTGGTTTCTGCCCCTCTGACTTATGCTGCTCCCTTGACCAAAACCTTGGTAGCTGCTCCAGTGGCCAAGGCCGTCGTTGCTGACGAGTATGACCCCAACCCACAATACTCCTACTCATACGGAATCTCCGATGCCCTGACCGGTGACCAGAAGTCCCAGCAGGAATCCCGCAACGGAGACGCCGTCCAGGGATCTTACTCCTTGGTCGATCCAGATGGCACCAAGCGTACTGTCGAATACACTGCTGATCCGATCCACGGATTCAACGCCGTTGTCCACCGGGAACCTCTGGCTGCCAAGGCTGTTGTTGCTGCTCCAGTCATTGCCGCCAAGACCGTCATTGCTCAGCCTGCCATCGCCAAGACTGTCATCGCCCAACCGGCTCTGACTAAGACTCTGATTGCCCAACCAGCTCTTTACCACTAAATTGAATCCCAAAAGACTGATTTTCAATACGTGTTTGTTTTCCGTGAATGCCTAATTTATTGACTATTTTTATGAACGAATAAATTGTAGATGAAAGAAAATGTAAAAATCTTTCTCAATTTCAAAGATTTCTAAAAATAACTAAAGAGAAATTCTATATCCAGCCAACATTCAACTCCATACACGCCTCAAGTTCATGAATCAAGCTCATCCAACAGAACCACGGGGATGGCATGGCTCAGGTACGGCAAATGTTATCCTTCGCTCGTTAGATTGCTTCTCCCAACAACATACAAACATATACTAAGTTGAGTGCCAACTCAAATAAGGCACGAGTTTATGTTCGCAACGGGAAAACAAACAATAAAACTAGATAAATAACCTGTTTGTACATTTAGCTGTGTGCTCGATGCTGAATCTTGGAGCATCCGTAAGATGCACGCATCTTTTTCGCGAACGGTGTGGAAGCTGCGAAAGTGACACCTCATCTGTTGCCGACACACATTTGGAGCCTTCATGCGGTTCCTCTTCTTCACACACGTCCCCTTCCAAAGATCTTCAGGAAGCAGTAGTGGGACCACCAACATACTCCCGCTCGACCAACATAGAGTGTGAGGATCCGGTGGTATCTTCCATTGAAACAACCGAATCCCGGCGCAAAATTTATATGTTTGATGAAGGATTAAATATAAGCATAACTTGAAGCACCCGTCCTGCTTGCAGACGAGCAGAGATCGTCTTCATTCATGTCGTCGTTGGGAACTGGCCGGATAAACGACGAACGCTGATAGCAGTCTAGCAGGTAGTTAGTTCATAGTTAGTGTGTTGGCCCAGTCGAGTTCCGCGAATCATTTGTACCAACTTATAAAGGTACTTACGTGTTTGGCCGGATCTGAAGAGCTTCCTGGGTGGGTGAGGCTTCCCTACTCACGGGTAAACTAAACGGAAACAAACAAGACACAATGATACCTTGCTGATGCTTGCCGGTGTTTACCTATCTTCTCTGTGGAGGAGGCAGAAGGAGACATATGTATGTACATTCGTGAGCTGGAAATTGTTACGTCTACAAATATTTTACCTTTGTGTTCGACGGCAGTTTATGGTATTTGACTGCATTGTAATAACAACAACTACCTATATACTACAGTTGAGAATATTATGAAAGTCGTAATGCTTTTTGATTTGCTTCAGTCCGCAAAATTGAGAATAGTTCATTTGCAAACTGTTCCATTTATGACAATTAACGTTATATTCTTCCTAACGTTGGAAAGCGATTGAGGCAAAGAGAATTTATGGGATTTTATTGTGAAAAAAGTCATCTACTTCTCAATTTATTTTTATGAGACAAGTAACTTCTTGAATTTACATATGTGCAATAAACTGAGTCGATTTGAGGTCATTTTGGAATTTCTCAAACCTTGGGGTCTTAAAAGCTTTGTTTTGGTTCAAAACTCATTCATGATTTTTTGAGGAATTTTAAACTAACGTTTACTTGGGTAAATTTGAACTTTTAGGTTTGTATGGGAAAATTGAATTTTTTGTACTGAAAAATCAATATCATTTTTGTTTCTTCTGTGGAACCAAGGTTGCTAATAGTTGTTGAGCCAATTTATAAGTCCTCTAAAGGAAATTTTTCACTAAACAATTTTGTTTAAGATCGTTACTTCGTATCTTATTAGACATACAAGTTGTTAGCTGTTAAATAGGGGTTTGTCTTCTGGCATTGATGAACAGTAAATCAATTGACACCACTGCTTGTGCCCTGCAAAGTATTGCATGGAAAGTAGTAATACAATACGTCGCTAGGCACCCAGCAGTGGTGTCAATTGAATTTACTGTTCATCAATGCCAAATGACATACCCCTATTAAACATTATGCTGTTGCAATAGCTGGGTCAATTAATCTAGATAAGCTTTTTAAAGTATTTCAAGCAACTGCAATCAATTGGGTTGATAACACAATCAGCTCTGCGGAGTGTTATTTTTTTTCTTTAAAATAAGAAAAATGACACATCAAGAATAAGCCACAAATGCAGAAATAATGTTCACAATGTTAGCGACATTCAAACTCTTTTTTCTCAATTGGTCAATCATCATCATCAAGACATCAAGTCTTCGACAAAATTGTACCCAGAAATTTTTTCTTCCAGATCATGCGATTTCAATATAGAGTTGGAATAACGCAAAAGATAAGGCAAATGTTCTCAAAGTAATGAGTATGAATATGCTTAAGAAAAAATCGTATATTTTGATACAGAACATAAAGTCAAGGAGTCCACCAACAGCGAGATCAAAATGCTAATTGTTTTGTTAAGCATTTTAGAACATCAGTTTTTTATACAAAGTTTTTTATCTCAACAAAATACACAACTTCGCTGAACATGTTGAAGTTCTACAATTTCATCCTAAGGAGATACGGTAAAATGAAAAAAATTACCTTGAAAAATAGTTTTTTTTTAAATTCTGAAACGTTGTAGATTAAACTAAATGATTTGCAGTCTTCGATTCAAATTCGAAATAAGCCAAGCTCCCCTAGTACATTATGATGTTTTTTAAAATGGCTGAAGCGGTATAGGAATCATTCGGTGTATTTTTTCACGGTTTTAACGATATTTATTTACACAAAATTCATGTTAAAACATGTTTGAAGGTGACTCGCGAATATCAACTGTTGAAAATAATTTCAACTTGAAATAATGTTTCTTAGGAAGTTGACGATTCGCCATGCTGTTGCAGCGTCATGAAAGCGTGACATGTCGACGGAACGGAAAAACTGTCCTGTGTTGAACACAGAAGGTACGTAGAATAAAAAGTTGGCCAAAAAAACTTTTTTTTAAGTTTGAAGTCAATAAAATCGTTAATTTTGACTCATCAAACGTTTTTAAATCATTTAATATATTTTTTTCTACCGTTTTCGTAATTTTTCATAATTTTCTTTTTGAAATTTTCTAACATCTATATGATATGATAGATAATCCAGGTTGAAAAAGTTATAAAATTTAAAAAAAAGCTTAGAATTTTTTCATATGTTTTTAAAAGTGAAATAATAGTTGGAAATATTTAAAAAAAGAACATTAAATTCACTGGACTTTTATTAAAATAAACGAAACCCTAGGTGTCTTTTTGTGGAAAAAAACTATCAATATTTTTAAATTTCAAACTTATCAATTTCAAAATGGCTCGAATTTACGTGATTTTTTTTTCTTTTTCGCATGATTTTTAAAGTTGTCAATTTTCAAATGATACAAAACATTTAGCCGGGATCTGGGAACATAAACAAAGATACTTATTTGTATAAAAAAATCAACATTTAAAAAATAGCTTGATGAATAGGGAATTTCATAATCTTAAAAAAAACCTGTCAAATAGTTGTCACGTCACAAATGTGTCATTTGAAGTTAAGTTAGAGAATCGAATAATCTTTCAATAAATGCGTAGCATGGAAACGAGTTTTTGGGCTTATTTTAATATTATTTTACGCTAGTATTTAACATAACAGACCTTAAGTGAATTTTCAACGAATATTTTGTTCGGTTTAAAAAAGCCGAAATGAGTGCCATTGTCCTGAGCAAATTTTGAAACAGCAGACTAAAATTAGCTTGAGTCCTTTAGTTTAGTTCCTTTCCTTACAGCTCATAAATTTTGTTTCTTGTAAAAATTGTGAAGAGGTTTAGTTCGGGCAGAATTTAGTTATTTGCGGCTGTTTTGAATCATTTAGTAACAGTAGTTGTTGTTAGCACTGAACTGATTTTTCCAACACTTTTTTTTTTCAAAAACATTTATAATCAAAAGATGGACAATGTTGTTGCATACATCTAGGGGTAAAAATTATAAACACTTCTCAATTCAAAACAAATGAAATTTTGCCTTCATGCAACTCCCTATGTCCTCGCCCTGTTCGCATGTTTCTTTTTTTTTTTTTTAATTGAACCATTTGATAGGGTTTTAGCCATTTTTACTATACGAGCTATCTCATGGAAAATCAACGTTTTTTTTTTTAATATCCTAAAATTCTCACCATATTTGCTCCTAAATGCTTAAATTTGATCAGGAG